>NW_012305215.1:0-2847 GCF_000151885.1 Dipodomys ordii
TTCCGTCTGCGAATGGTCCCTTGGCTGACTGACTCCTTTCCTCCTTCCATCCTTACTGTTTATCCCCAGTGAACATTCTCTTGAATTTTTTTGCACATGAACCTTTCCCTTTGCATCTGCTTTTGAAGAAGATACCAGATACCAGATAACCCTGTTAGAAATTTTGATTGAAAAAAAGATTTCATTCGTAATAAATTGACAGCAAAAATTGTGAAATACCTATGAATAACAAGAGGAAAGAAACTATAAAATGTCCATGAGCAACTTTTACAGAACACACAAAAATGAAGAGACAGGCTGTTAACTTATATAAGAGGATTAAATATCATATGAATATTTTCTCCTCTTTTGTATAAAAATTTCAAAGCCATTCCAAAGGAATTCTATAACAAATCTGGAAGTATTAGCAGGCAATAATAACTATACACAGTACTGAGATTACCATGTAAAGTGTTACTGACAGAATGTTATTAATGTTACTTCTAATAAACTTGTCATATACATACATCTACCTCCTTCTGCTTCTGTTTCTCCTTCTGCTTCTGCTTCTGCTTCAATTTCTCCTTCTGCTTCTCATTCTGCTTCTGCGTCTTCTGTTTCTTCTGCTTCTCCTGCTTCTGCTTCTCCTGCTTCTCCTACTTCTCTTGCTGTTTCTCCTTCTGCGTCTCTTTCTGCTTCTGCTTATCCTTTTGCTTCTCCTACTCCTAATCTTCCTCTTTCGCCTTCTCCATCTTCTTCTTCTGCTTCTCCTGCTGCTTCTTCTTCTGCTTATTCTACTATTTCTGTTTCTTCTGCTTCTGCTTCAGATTGTGCTTCTTCTGTTTCTCCTTCTGCTTCAGATTCTGCTTCTGCTTCTTCGGCTTCTCCTGTTTCTTCTGCTTCTGCTTCTCCTGCTTCTGCTGCTTCTCCTGCTTCTCTTTCTGCTTCTCCTTCTGCTTCTGCTTCTCCTTCTGCTTCTGCTCCTTCTATTTCTTCTGTTTCTTCTTCTTCTGCTTCTCCCGCTCTGCTTCTTCTGCTTCTCCTGCTTCTCGTTCTGCTTCTCTTCGTCGGCTTCTCTTTCTACTTCTGCTTCTGCTTCTTCTGATTCTGCTTCTTCTCCTTCTTCTCCTTCTGCTTCTGCTTCTTCTGCTTCTCCTGCTACTCCTTCTGCATCTCCTTCTGCTTGTGCTTATCCTTCTGCTTCTTCTTCTGTATCTGCTTCTCCTTCTTCTGCTTCTCCGTCTGTTTCTGCTTCTTCTGTTTTTCCTGCTTCTCCTTCTGCTTCTCATTCTTCTTCTCCTTCTGTTTCTCCTTCTCGTTATTCTGCTATTCCTGCTGCTTCTCTATCTGCTTCTGCATCTTCAGCTTCTTCTGCTACTGCTTCTGCTTCTGCTTCTTCTGTTTCTTCTGCTTCTCTTTCTGCTTCTCCTGCTTTTGCTTCTCTTTCTGCTTCTGCTTCTCCTTCTGGTTCTCCTTCTCCAGATTCTGCTTCTTCTGCTTCTCCTTCTGCTTCAGGTTCTGCTTCTGCTTCTTCAGCTTCTTCTGCTTCTATTTCTGCTTCTCCTTCTGTTTCTGCTTCTCTTTCTGCTTCTGCTTTTTATCCTTCTTCTATTTCTTTTGATTCTGCTTCTCCTGCTTCTGTTCTCCTGCTTCTCCTTCTGTTTCTCTTTATGCTTCTCCTTCTGCTTCTCCTTCTTCTGCTTCTACTTCTGCTTCTGCTTCTGCTTCTCCTTCTGCATCTTCTTCTGTTTCAATTTCTCCTTCTTCTGCTTTTCATTCTGCTTCTGCTACTCCTGCTTCTGCTTCTTCTGCTTCTCCTGCTTCTCCTTCTCCTTCTCTTTCTGCTTCTGCTTATCCTTCTGTTTCTCCTACTCCTAATCCTTCTCTTTCTCCTTCTCCTTCTTCTTCTTCTGCTTCTCCTGCTGCTTCTTCTTCTGCTTCTTCTGCTTTTTCTGTTTCTTCTTCTTCTGCTTCAGCTTCTGCTTCTTCTGCTTCTCCTTCTGCTTCTCCTTCTGCTTCTGCTCTTCTCCTTCTGTTTTTTCTGTTTCTGCTTCTCCTGCTTCTTCTTCTTCTGCTTCTCCTACTTCTCCTTCTGCTTCTCCGTCTCCTTCTCCTTCTCCTTCAATTTCTCCTTCTTGTGCTTCTCATTCTGCTTCTGCTTCTGCTTCTCCTGCTTCTGTTTCTTCTGTTTCTCCTTCTGCTTCTCCTTCTGCTTCTCTTTCTGCTTCTTATTCTGCTTCTGCTCCTCCTACTCCTAATCCTTCTCTTTCTCCTTCTTCTTCTGCTTCTCGTTCTGCTTCTGCTTCTTCTGCTTGTTCGGTTTCTTCTGCTTCTGCTTTTCCAGCTTCTGCTGCTTCTGCTTCTCCTTCTGCTTCAGGTTCTCCTTCTGATTCTTCGGCTTCTCCTGTTTCTTCTGCTTCTGCTTCTCCTGCTACTGCTTCTTCTGCTTCTCTTTCTGCTTCTCCTTCTGCTTCTGCTTCTCCTTCTGCTCCTTCTCCTTCTTCTGTTTCTTCTTCTTCTTCTGCTTCTCCCGCTTCTGCTTCTTCTGCTTCTCCTGCTTCTCCTTCTCCTTCTGCTTCTCCTTCTCCTTCTTCTGCTTCTCTTTCTGCTTCTGCTTCTTCTGATTCTCCAACTTCTCCTTCTTCTTCTCCTTCTATTTCTGCTTCTCTTTCTGCTTCTGCATCTCCTTCTGCTTCACCTTCTGCTGCTCCTTCTCCTTCTTCTGTTTCTCCCTCTGCTTCTGCTCTTATGCTTCTTCTTTTTCTTCTGGTTCTGCTTCTCCTGCTTCTGCTTCTTATGCTTCTAATGCTTCTTCTGCTGCTTCTTCTGCTTCTACGTTCTCTTTCTGCTTCTCCTACTTGTTTTTCT
>NW_012305216.1:0-2847 GCF_000151885.1 Dipodomys ordii
GGGGACACAGCAGGGGAAACAGAGGGACAGAGCGGGACACAGCGGGGGACACAGGGTTGACAGAGCGGGACACAGCGGGGGACACAGTGAGGACACATTGGGACACAGTGGGGACACAGCGGGACTCAGCGTGGGACACAGCAGTACACAGCGGGACCCAGCGGGACACAGCGTCGATACAGTGGGGACACAGCGGGGTACATAGCTGGGGACACAACGGGACACAGTGGGGGCCATAGCGGGACACAGCGGGACACAGCGGGACACAGGGGGTCACAGCGGGGACAAAGCGGGGACTCAGCAGGGGACACAGCGGGTGACAAACGGGAAACCACGGAATACAGGGGAATACAGCGGGACACAGCAGGGGACACAGCAGGACACAGCGGGACACAGAGGTGGACACAGTGGAACACAGCAGGGGACAGAGCGGGGGACACAGCGGGACACAACGGGGACAAAGCGGCACTCAGCGGGGGACACAGGAGGGGACAAAGTGGAACACCACGGGACACAATGTCACACAACAGGACACAGCGAGGACACTGTGGGGAAACAGCGGCACGAAGCAGGGGACATAGTGGGACACAGCGGGACACAGCGGGGGACAGAGCAGGTGACAGCGGGGGACAGAGAAAGGACAGAGCGGGACACAGCGGTGACACCGCTGGACACAGTGGGGTACACAGCAGGACACAGCGGGCACACAGCAGGGACACAGCGGGACACATCGGGACACAGTGGGGACAGAGCGGGACACAGAGGGACACAGCGGGGTACACAGCGGGACACACGGGGGACACAGTGAGGACACAGCGGGACAGAGCGGGGACGAAGCGGGGGACACAGCGGGACACAGCAGGGACACAGTGGGACACAGCGGGACACAGCGGGGGACATAGTGGGACACAGCGGGGGACACAGCGACGACAAAGCGGGACACAGCGGGGAAACAGCAGGACTCAGCAGGGTCACAGCGGGAAACAGCGGGACACAGCAGAAACACAGCAGGGGACACAGCGGGACACAGCGTGGGACACAGCGGGACACAGCGGGGAATACAGAGGGACTCAGTGGGGAACACAGAGGGACACAGCGGGACACAGCGGGTACAGCGGGGACACAGAAGGGGACAGCGGGGACCCACCAGGGGACAACGTGGACACAGCGGGACACAGCGGGGGACACAGCGGGACACAGCAGGGGACACAGGTGGGACAAAGCGGGACACAGCAGGGGACACAGTGGAATACAGCGGGACACAGCGGGGACACAGCCGGGACACAGCGGGTGACACAGTGGGACAGAGCAGGGGATACAGCAGGGGCCACAGAGGGACACAGCGGGACACAGCGGGGGACACAGGGGGGACACAGCGGGACACAGCGGGGGACACAGCGAGGACACATTGGGACACAGCGGGTACACTGCGGGACTCAGCGGGGGACACAGCAGTACAAAGCGGGACAAAGCGGGGCACAGCAGGGACACAGCGGGGGACAGAGCGGGACACAACGGGACACAGCGGCGGACACAGCGTTGACACAGTGGGGCACAGCGTGGGACACAGCGAGGACGCCGCGTGACACAGTGGGACACAGAGTGGGACAAAGTGAGAGACAGCGGGGGACACAGCGAGGACACAGCGGGTCACAGCGGGGACCCAGTGGGACACGGCAGGGGACACAGCGACGACACAGCGGGACACAGCGGGGGACACAGCGGGGGACACAGCGGGACACAGCAGGACACAGCGGGGACATAGCAGTGGACACAGCGTAACACAGCGGGGGACACAAGGGGCACACAGCGGGACACAGCGGGGACAGAGCGGGACTCAGCGGGGGACAAAGCATTTCACAGCGAGACACAGCGGGGGACACAGGGGGCACACAGTGGGGCACAGCAGGGACACAGCGGGGGACACAGCGGGACATAGCGGACACAGCTGGGGACACAGCGGTGACACAGCGGGACACAGTGCGGGACACAGCGAGGACACATTGGGACACAGCAGGGACACAACGGGATTCAGCGGGGGACACAGCAGTACACAGCGGGACACAGCGGGACACAGCGGGACACACAGGGGACATAGGGAGGACACAGCGGGACACAGCGGGGACTCACCGGGGGACACAGCGGGGGACAAAGCAGGGCACCACGAGACACAGCGGGACACAGTGGTGGACAAGGGGGAAACAGAGCGGGAACATAGCAGGACACAGCGGGGTACACAGCGGGACACAGCTGGGGACACAGCAGGGACACAGCGGGACACAGCGGGGGACACAGCGGGGACACAGCGGAGACACAGCGGTACACAGCGGGACACTGCAGGGATACAGCGGGGACACAGCGGGACACAGCGGGGGACACAGCGAGGACATAGCGGGACACAACGGGGGACACAGCGAGGACACAGCGGGCCAAGCGGGGGAAAAAGCGGGACACAGCGAGGACACAGCAGTGGACACAGCGGGACACAGTGTCGATTCATCGGGGACACACGGGACACAGTGGGGACACAGCGGGACTCAGCGGTGACACAGCAGGACACAGCGGGGACAAAGCAGGGACACAGCGGGGGACACAGTGGGATACAGCGGGGACTCAGCGGGGGACACAGCAGGGGACAAAGGGGAACACCACGGAACACAGCGGGACACAGCGGGAAACAGCGGTGTCCCTGCGGGGACAAAGCGGGACACAGCGGGGGACACAGTGGGACACAGTGGGGGACAGAGCCTGAAACACAGCGAGACACAGCAGGGACAAAGCTGGACACAGCAGCGTATACACAGCGGGACACAGCGGGGACACAGCGGATCACAGCAGGACACAGCT
>NW_012305217.1:0-2847 GCF_000151885.1 Dipodomys ordii
TAGCAGGACACAGCAGGGTACACAGCGGGACACAGCTGGGGACACAGCTGTGGGACACAGCGAGGAACACAGCAAGGACACAGTGGGAGACAAAGCGGGAGACAGCAGGGGACACAGCGAGGACACAGGGGGACACAGCGGCGACACAAGGGGACTCAGCGGGGGACACAATGTGGGACAAAGTGGGACACCACGGGACACAGTGTTACACAGCGGGACACAGCGGGGACACTGCGGGACACAGCAGGAAAAAGCGGGGGACACAGCGGGACACAGCGGGGGACACAGCGGGGGACAGCGGAGACAGAGAGTGGCCACAGCGAGACACAGCGGTGACACAGCTGGACACAGCGGGGTACACAGCGGGACACAGCGGGCACACAGCGGGGACAGAGCGGGACACAGCAGGACACAGCGGGGACACAGCGGGATACAGCGGGACAAAGTGGAGACACAGCGGGACACAGCAGGCACACAGCGGGGACACAGCGGACACAGCAGGACACAGCGGGGGACACAGTGGGACACAGTGGGGGACACAGTGAGGACACAGCGGGACACAGCAGGGAACACAGCGAGGACACAGTGGGGGACACACCGGGGGGACAAAGCGGGACACAGCGGGGAACACAGCGAGGACACAGCGGGACACAGCGGGGGACACAGCGAGGACACAGCGGGGGACACAGCGGGACACAGCGGGAACACAGCGAGGACACAACGGCACCCAGCAGGACACAGCGTCGATACAGCGGGGACACAGGGTTACACAGCGTGGTACCCAGCTGTGGACACAACGGGACAGAGTGGGGGCACAGCGAGAAACAGCGGGACACAGCGAGGACACAGCGGGACACATTGGAGACACAGCGGGGAAAACAGCAGGACAAAGCAGCGGACACAGCGGGGGACACAGCGCGACACAGCAAGACATAGCATGGACACAGCAGTAGACACATCGGGACATAGCGGGGGACACAGCTGGGGACAAAACGGGACACAGCGAGGACACAGCAGGACCCACCGGGACCCAGCGGGGGACACAGCGAGGACACAGCAGGACACAGCGCGGGACACAGCGAGGACACAGCGGGACACAGCGGGGAATACAGCGAGGACACAGCGGGACCCAGCGGGACACAGCGTCGATACAGCGGGCACACAGCGTTACACAGTGTGGTACTCAGCTGTGGACACAACGGGACACAGTGGGGGCACAGCCGGACACAGCGGGACACAGTGGTACACAGCGGGGACAAAGCGTGAGACACAGCGAGGGACAGAGCGGGAGACAGCGGGGAAAACAGCGAGGACACAGCGGGACACAGCGTTGATACAGCAGGGACACAGCGTTACACAGCGTAGTACACATCTCTTTACAAAACGGGACACAGTGGGGTCACAGCCGGACACAGCGGAACACAGTGGGACACAGCGGGGACAAAGCGTGAGACACAGCAGGGGACAGAGAGGGAGACAGCAGGGGACACAGCGAGGAAACAGCGGGACACAGCGGTGACACAGCGGTGACTCAGCGGGGGACACAGCGGGACACAGCGGGGGACACAGCGGGACACAGCGGGGAACACAGCGAGGACCCAGCGGGACCCAGCGGGACACAACGTAGATACAGCGGGGCACACAGCGTTACACAGCGTGGTACACAGCTGTGGACACAACGAAATACAGTGGGGGCACAGCGGGACACAGCGGGACACAGTGGGACTCAGTGGGGACAAAGCGTGAGACACAGCGGGGGACAGAGCGGGAGACAGCGTGGGACACTTTTAAGGACACAGAGGGACACAGCGGGGACTCAGCGGGGGACACAGCGGGAGACAAAGAGGGACACCATGGAACACAGCGGGACACATCGGGAAACAGAAGTGACCCAGCGGGGACACAGTGGGACACAGCTGGGGACACAGCGAGACACAGAGGGGGACAGAGCGGGAAACAGAGGGGGACAGAGCGTGGGACACAGCGAGACACAGCAGGGACAAAGCTGGACACAGCAGGGTACACAGAGGGACAAAGCGGGGACGCAGCGGGGAAACAGCGTGACACAGCAGGACACAGCGGGACACAGCGGGGCACACAGCAGGACAAAGCAGGACACAGCGGGGACACAGCAGAGACACAGCGGGGGACACAGCGGGACAGAGTGGGGTACACAGCTGGGGACACAGCGAGGACACAGCGGGACACAGCGGGACACATCGGGGACACTGCGGGAACATAGCAGGACACAGCGGGGTACACAGCGGGACACAGCGGGACACAGCTGGGGACACAGCGGGGACACAGCGGGACACAGCGGAACACAGCGGGAGACAAAGCCGGAGACAGCGGGGCACACAGCGAGGACACACGGGGACACAGAGGCGACACAGAGGGGACTCAGCGGGGGACACAGCGTGGGACAAAGTGGGACACCACGGGACACAGTGTTACACAGCAGGACACAGCGGAGACACAGCAGGAAAAAGCGGGGGACACAGCGGGACACAGCGGGACACAGCGGGGGACACAGTGGGGGACTGCGGAGACAGAGAGTGGCCACAGCAAGACACAGCGGTGACACAGCTGGACACAGCGGGGTACACAGCAGGACACAGCGGGCACACAGCGGGGACACAGAGGGACACAGCGGGACACAGCGGGGACACAGCGGGACAAAGCGGGAGACACAGCGGGACACAGCAGGCACACAGCGGGGACACAGTGGGACACAGCGGGACACAGCAGGGGACAAAGCGGGACACAGTGGGGGACCCAGTGAGGACACAGCGGGACACAGCAGGGGACAAAGCGAGGACACAGCGGGGGACACAGCGGGGGACACAG
>NW_012305218.1:0-2847 GCF_000151885.1 Dipodomys ordii
TGCTGTGTCCCTCGCTGCGTCCAGCTGTGTCAACCCACTCTGTCCCCGCTGTGTCCCGCTGTGTCCCGCTGAGTCCAGATGTGTCCCCCGCTCTGTCCCCGCTGTGTCCCGCTGTATCCCGCTGTGTCCCCCGCTGTGTCCCCCGCTGTGTCCCTCTGTGTCTCGCTGGGTCCCCCGTGAGTGTCACCACTGTGTCCCCGCTGTGTCCCGCTGTGTCCCCCAGTGTCCCCCACTGTGTCCCCCGCTGAGTCCCTTTTGTGTCCCCCGTTGTGTCCCGCTGTGTCCCCCGCTGTGTCCTACTTGGTCCCTGCTGGGTCCCCGCTGTGTCCACTGTGTTCCCCTGTGTCCCGATGTGTCCCCTGTTGTGTCCCACGCTGTGTCCCGCTGTGTCCCCCACTTTGTCGCGCTGTGTCCCCCGCTGTCTCCTGCTCTGTCAACCGCTGTGTCTCAAGCTTTGTCCCCACTGTGTCCCGCTGTGACCCGCTGTGTCCCCCGTGTGTCCCGTTGTGTCCCTAGCTGTGTACCTCGCTGTGTCCCGCTGTGTCCCCGTGTACCGACGCTGTGTCCCGCTGTGTCCTCGCTGTGTTCCCCGCTGTGTCCCGCTGTGTCCTCCGCTGTGTCCCCCTCTCTGTCGCGCTGTGTCCCCCACTGTGTCCCACTGTGTTCTGCTTTGTCCCCCACTGTGTCCCACTGTGTTCCGCTTTGTCCCCCTCTGTGTCCCTGCTGTGTCCCCGCTGTGTCCAGCTGTGTACCGCTGTGTCCTGCTGTGTCACGCTCTGTCCCCCTCAGAGTCCCGCTGTGTCCCCGCTGTGTCCCGCTGTGTCCTTGCTGTGTCCCGCTTTGTCCCCCCTGTGTCCGCCACGGTGACCCGCTGTATCCCCTGCTGTGTCCCGCTGTGTCCCCAGCTGTGTCCCCGCTGTGTCCACCGCGTTGTCCTCGCTGTGTCCCTCTGTTTCCCTCTGTGTCCCCCGCTGTGTCCCGTTGTGTCCCCCGCTGTGTACCCCGCTGTGTCCCGCTGTGTACCACGCTGTGTCCCGCTGTGTCCCCCGCTGTGTTCCGCTGTGTGCACCTCAGTGCTGAGCTGTGTCCCCGCTCTGTCCCGCTGTGTCCCCTGCTGTGTCCCCCGCTGTGTCCGGCTGTGTCCCCCACTGTGTCCCCATTGTGTCCCGCTGTGTACCCTGCTTTGTCCAGCTGTGTTCCCGCTGTGTCCCGCTGTGTCCCCCACTGTATCCTGCTGTGTTCCCCGCTGTGTCCCCCTGTGTCCCCCGCTGTGTCCCGCTGTGTCCACTGCTGTGACCCCGCTGTGTCTACCTGTGTCCCGCTGTGTTCCCCGCTGTGTCCTCGCTGTGTCCCACTGTGTTCCCCGCTGTGTCCCCCGCTGTGTCCCGCTGTGTCCTTGCTGTATCCTCCGCTCTGTCCCACTGTGACCTCACTGTGTCCCCCGTTGTGTCCTGCTGTTCCCCCGCTGTGTCCGACTGTGCCACGCTGTGTCCCGCTCTGTCCCCGATGTGTCCAGCTGTGTCCTTGCTGTGTCCCCCGCTGTGTCCCGCTTTGTCCCCCCTGTGTCCGCCACTATGTCACGCTGTATCCTCTGCTGTGTCCCGCTGTGTCCCCAGCTGTGTCCCCGCTGTGTCCACCGCGTTGTCCTCGCTGTGTCCCTCTGTTCCCCTCTGTGTCCCCTGCTGTGTCCCGTTGTTTCCCCTGCTGTGTACCCCGCTGTGTCCAGCTGTGTACCACGCTGTGTCCCACTGTGGCCCCCGCTGTGTCCCGCTGTGTCCCCCGCAGTATCCAGCTGTGTCCCCGCTGTCCCGCTCTGTTCCCTGCTGTGTCCACCGCTGTGTCCGGCTGTATCCCCCGCTGTGTCCCACTGTGACCAATGCTGTGTCCCGCTGTGTCCGGTTGTGTCTCCGCTGTGTCCCGATGTGTCCCGCTGTGTCCCCGCTGTGTCCCCGCTGTGTCCCGCTGTGTCTCCCTGTGTCCCCCGCTGTGTCCCTGCTGTGTCCCCGCTATGTCCCGCTGTGTCCCGCTGTGCCCCGCTGTGTTCTTGCTTTGTCCTTCTGTGTCCCGCTGTGTCCCATGCTGTGTCCCGCTGTGTACCCACTGTGTCCCCGCTGTGTCCAGCGGTGTCTCTGCTCTGTTTCGCTGTGTCCCTGCTGTGTTCCCGCTGTGTCCCGCTCTGTCCCCGCTGTGTCCATGTTGTGTCCCTGCTGTGTCCTGCTGTGTCCCCGCTGTCCCCCACTGTGTCCCTCGGTGTGTCCCGCTGTGTCCCCCGCTGTGTCCCGCTGTGTCCCCCACTGTGTCCCGCTTGTCCCCGTCTGTGTCCCTCTGTGTCCACCACTGTGTTCCCGCTGTGTCACCACTGTGTCCCGCTGTGTCCTCACTTATCCCCTGTTGTGTCCCGCTGTGTCCCACGCTGTGTCCCACGCTGTGTCCTATTATTTCCCCGTTGTCCTCCGGTGTGTCCTCGCTGTCCCCTGCTGTGTCTCCCGCTGTGTTCTGCTGTGTCCCGCTCTGTCCCCGCTGTGTCCCACTGTGTCTCCGCTGTGTCCGGCTGTGTACCCCGCTGTGTCCCCCGTTGTGTTCGCTGTGTCCCGCTGTGTCACCGCTGTCCCTGCTGTGTCCCACTGTGTCACGCTGTGTACCCCACTTTGTCCTGCTGTGTCCCTGCTGTTTCCACGCTGTGTCCCGCTGTGTCCCCTGTTCTGTCCCCCGTTGTGTCGCGCTGTGTCCCCGTTGTCCCCCGGTGTGTCCCTGCTGTCCCCGCTGTGTCCCCGCTGTGTCCTGCTGTATCCCCCGTTGTGTCCACATCTGTGTCCCCGCTGTGTAAACTTCTGTGTCCCCTGCTGT
>NW_012305219.1:0-2846 GCF_000151885.1 Dipodomys ordii
TCATATGCTTATTCGTTTTCTTCTGCTTCTGCTTCTCCTTCTGCTTCTCCTATTGCTTCTGCGGCTCTTCCTTCTCCTTCTCCTACTTCTCCTTCTCCTTCTGCTTCTGCTTCTTCTGCTTCTCCTACTTCTCCTTCTGCATCTTCTTCTGCTTCTGCTCCTCCTTCTGCTGTTTCTTCTGCTTCTGTTTCTCCTTCTGCTTCTCCTTCTGCTTCTTCTGCTTCTCCTTCTGCTTCTCCTTCTGTTTCTCCTTCTCCTTCTCGTTCTTCTGCTTTTATTTTTGCTTCTCCTTCTGCTTCTGCTGCAACTGCTACTGCTTCTGCTTCTTTTGTTTCTTCCGCTTCTCCTTCTCCTTTTGATTCTCTTTCTGCTTCTGCTTTTCCTTCAGCTTCTCATTCTGCTTCTCCAGATTCTGCTTCTTCTGCTTCTCCTGCTTCTCCTTCTGCTTCAGGTTCTTCTTCTGCTTCTTCGGATTCTTATGCTTCTGGTTCTCCTGCTTCTGCTTCTTCTGTTTTTCCTGCTTCTCTTTCTGCTTCTCCTTCTGCTTCTTCTGATTCTGTTTCTTCTCCTTCTTCTTCTCCTTCTGCTTCTTCTGCTTCTCCTGCTACGCCTTCTGCATCTCCTTCTGCTTGTGCTTTTCCTTCTGCTTCTTCTTCTGCTTCTCCTTCTTCTGCTTCTCCGTCTGTTTCTGCTTCTTCTGTTTTTCCTGCTTCTCCTTCTGCTTCTCAGTCTTCTTCTCCTTCTATTTCTCCTTGTCGTTATTCTGCTATTCCTTCTGCTTCTCTATCTGCTTCTGCATCTTCAGCTTCTTCTGCTACTGCTTCTGTTTCTTCTGTTTCTTCTGCTTCTCTTTCTGCTTCTCCTTCTGCTTTTGCTTCTCTTTCTGCTTCTGCTTCCCCTTCTGGTTCTCCTTCTTCTCCAGATTCTGCTTCTTCTGCTTCTCCTGCTTCTCCTTAAGCTTGAGGCTCTGCTTCTGCTTCTTCAGCTTCTTCTGCTTCTATTTCTGCTTCTCCTTCTGTTTCTGCTTCTCTTTCTGCTTCTGCTTCTTATCCTTCTTCTATTTCTTTTGATTCTGCTTCTCCTGCTTCTGCTTCTCCTGCTTCTCCTTCTGTTTCTCTTTATGCTTCTCCTTCTGCTTCTCCTTCTTCTGCTTCTACTTCTGCTTCTGCTTCTGCTTCTCCTTCTGCTGCTCTTTCTGCTTCTCCTGCTGCTTTTCCTTCTCCTGCTCCTTCTTCTGCTTCTCTTTCTGCTTCTCCTTCTGTTTCTCGTACTCCTTCTCCTTCTCGTTCTTCTGCTTTTCCTTCTGCTTCTCCTTCTGCTTCTGCATCTTCTTCTTCTTCTGCTACTGCCTCTGCTTCTTCTGTTTCTTCTGCTTCCCCTTCTGCTTCTCCTTCTGCTTTTGCTTCTCTTTCTGCTTCTGCTTCTCCTTCTGCTTCTCCAGATTCTGCTTCTTCTGCTTCTCCTGCTTCTCCTTCTGCTTCAGGTTCTGCTTCTGCTTCTTCGGCTTCTTCTGCTTCTGCTTCTCCTGCTGCTGCTTCTTCTGCTTCTCCTGCTTCTCTTTCTGCTTTTCCTTCTCTTTCTGCTTCTCCTTCTGCTTCTTCTCCTTCCTATGTTTCTTCTGCTTCTGCTTCTCCTGCTTCTGCTTCTTCTGCTTCTCCTGCTTCTCCTTCTCATTCTCCTTCTCTTTCTGCTTCTGCTTATCCTTCTGTTTCTCCTACTCCTAATCCTTCTCTTTCTCCTTCTCCTTCTTCTTCTTCTGCTTCTCCTGCTGCTTCTTCTTCTGCTTCTTCTGCTTTTTCTGTTTCTTCTTGTTCTGCTCCAGCTTCTGCTTCTTCTGCTTCTCCTTCTGCTTCTGCTCTTCTCCTTCTGCTTCTTCTGTTTCTGCTTCTCCTGCTTCTTCTTCTTCTGCTTCTCCTACTTCTCCTTCTGCTTCTCCGTCTCCTTCTCCTTCTCCTTCAATTTCTCCTTCTTGTGCTTCTCATTCTTCTTCTGCTTCTGCTTCTCCTGCTTCTGCTTCTTCTGTTTCTCCTTCTGCTTCTTCTTCTGCTTCTCTTTCTGCTTCTTATTCTGCTTCTGCTCCTCCTACTCCTAATCCTTCTCTTTCTCCTTCTTCTTCTGCTTCTCGTTCTGCTTCTGCTTCTTCTGCTTGTTCGGTTTCTTCTGCTTCTGCTTTTCCAGCTTCTGCTGCTTCTGCTTCTCCTTCTGCTTCAGGTTCTCCTTCTGATTCTTCGGCTTCTTCTGTTTCTTCTGCTTCTGCTTCACCTGCTACTGCTTCTTCTGCTTCTCTTTCTGCTTCTCCTTCTGCTCCTTCTCCTTCTTCTGTTTCTTCTTCTTCTTCTTCTTCTTCTTCTTCTTCTTCTTCTTCTTCTTCTTCTTCTTCTTCTTCTTCTTCTTCTTCTTCTTCTTCTTCTTCTTCTTCTTCTTCTGCTTCTCCCGCTTCTGCTTCTTCTGCTTCTCCTGCTTGTCCTTCTCCTTCTGCTTCTCCTTCTCCTTCTTCTGCTTCTCTTTCTGCTTCTGCTTCTTCTGATTCTCCAACTTCTCCTTCTTCTTCTTCTATTTCTGCTTCTCTTTCTGCTTCTGCATTTCCTTCTGCTTCACCTTCTGCTGCTCCTTCTCCTTCTTCTGTTTCTCCCTCTTCTTCTGCTTCTTATGCTTCTTCTTTTTCTTCTGGTTCTGCTTCTCCTGCTTCTGCTTCTTATGCTTCTACTGCTTCTTCATCTGCTATACTACTCATTCTGCATCTGCTTCTCCAGAAGTAATACTGCTACTATGCTGCTTTTCTAATCTCCTTCTGCTTCTCTATTAGCTTCTAAATCTGCATCTGCTTCTCTGTTCTCAGCCGAAAT
>NW_012305220.1:0-2846 GCF_000151885.1 Dipodomys ordii
CGCTCTGCCCCCACTGTGTCCCCGTTGTGTCCAACAGATGTGAACCACTCTGTGTAACGCTGTATCCCCGCTATATCGACGCTGTTTCCCACTAGGGTCCCGCTGTGTTTCCCGCTGTGTCCCGCATTGTCCCCCGCTGTGTCCCCCGCTGTTTCCTCGCTGTGTCCCCCACTGTGTCCCGCTGTGTCCTCGCTGGATCCTCGCTGGGTCCTCCGCTGTGTCCCGCTGTGTCCCCTGCTGTGTCCTGCTGTGTACCGCTCTGTCCCGCTCTGTCCCTGCTGTGTCCCGCTGTGTACTGCTGTGTCCTCGCTGTGTCCCCCGCTGTCTCCCGCTCTGTCCCCCACTGTGTCTCACGATTTGTCCTCGCTGTGTCCCACTGTGTCCCCCTCTGTCCCGCTGTGCCCCCACTGTGTCCCGTTGTGTCCACAGATGTGTACCACGCTGTGTAAGGCTGTACCCAAGCTGTATCGACGCTGTGTCCCGCTGGGTCCCGCTGGGTCCTTGCGGGGTCCACCGCTGTGTCCCGCTGTTTCCACCGCTGTGTCCCGCTGTGTCCCCCGCTCTCTCCCCCTGTGTCCACCGCTGTGTCCCGCTGTTTCCCCCGCTGTGTCCCGCTGTGTCCTCGCTGTGTCCCCCGCTGTCTCCCGCTCTGTCCCCCGCTGTGTCTCACGCTTTGTCCCCGCTGTGTCCCACTGTGTTCCGCTGTGTCCCGCTGTGCCCCCACTGTGTCCCGTTGTGTCCACAGCTGTGTACCACGCTGTGTAACGCTGTGTCCCCGCAGTATCGACGCTGGGTCGCGCTGGGTCCCGCTGTGTCCTCGCTGTGTTCACGGCTGTGTCCCGCAGTGTCCCCCGCTGTGTCCCCCGCTGTGTCCTCGCTGTGTTCCCCGGTGTGTCCCGCTGTGTCCTCACTGGGTCCCCCGCTGTGTCCCGCTGTGTCCCGCTGTGTCCCGCTCTGTCCCTGCTGTGTCCCGCTGTGTCCTGCTGTGTCTTCGATGTGTCCCCCGCTGTCTCCCGCTCTGTTCCCCGCTTCGTCTCACGATTTGTCTTCGCTGTGTCCCACTGTGTCTCCCGTTGGGTCCTGCTGTGTCCCCCGCTATGTCCCGCTGTGTACCGCTGTGTCCCCCGCTGTGTCCTGTTGTGTCCCCAGCTGTGTACCCCGTTGTGTCCCGCTGTATCGACGCTGTGTCCCACTGGGTCCCGCTGTTTCCTTCCTGTGTTGCCCGCGGGGTCTCGCTGTGTCCCCGCTGTATCGACGCTGTGTCCCCGCTGTGTCCCGCTGTGTCCCGCTGTGTCCTGTTGTGTCCCACTGTGACCCTGCTGAGACCCTGCTGAGTCCCCCTATGTCCCGCTGTGTCCCGCTGTGTCGTCGCTCTGTCCCCCGCTGTGTCCCCCGCTGTGTCCCGCTGTGTCCCGCTTTGTCCCGCTGTATCCCGCTGTGTCCCCGCTCTGCGCCCGCTCTGTCTCGCTGAGTACACCGCTGTGTCCAACTGTGTCCCTGCTGTGTCCCCCGCTGTGTCCTGCTGTGTCCCACTGTGTCCCTGGGTGTGTTCTCCTGTGTCCATGCAGTGTCCCCGCTGTGTCTCGCTGTGTCACACTGTGTCCCGTCGTGTCCGGCTTTGTCACCCGCTGTGTCCCCCGCTGAGTCCGGCTGTTTCCCCGCTGTGTCCCAATGTGTCCTCGCTGTGTCCCCCGCTGTGTCCCGCAGTGTCTCCCCTGTGTCCCCCGCTGTGTCCCGCTGTGTCCCGCTGTGTACCCTGCTGTGTACCCTGCTGTGTCCCGCTGTGTCCCGCTGTGTCCCCCGCTGTGTCTCGCTGTGTCCTCCCTGGGTACCCCGCTGTGTCCTGCTGTGTCCTCGCTGGGTCCCCCGCTGTGTCCCGCTGTGTCCTCGCTGGGTCCCCCGCTGTTTCCCGCTGTGCCCCGCTCTGTCCCTGCTGTGTCCCGCTGTGTCCTGCTGTGTCCTCGATGTGTCCCCCGCTGTCTCCCGCTCTGTCCCCCGCTTTGTCTCACGATTTGTCCTCGCTGTGTCCCACTGTGTCCCGCTGTGTCCCGCTGTGCCCCCCCACTGTGTCCCGTTGTGTCCCCAGATGTGTATCACGCTGTGTAAGGCTGTATCCCAGCTGTATCGACACTGTGTCCCGCTGGGTCCCGCTGGGTCCTCGCTGGGTCCACCTCTGTGTCCCGCTGTTTCCACCGCTGTGTCCCACTGTGTCCCCCGCTCTCTCCCCCTGTGTCCACCGCTGTGTCCTGCTGTGTCCTCGCTGTGACCCCCGCTGTCTCCCGCTCTGTACCCCGCTGTGTCTCACGCTTTGTCCCCGATGTGTCCCACTGTGTTCCGCTATGTCCCGCTGTGCCCCCACTGTGTCCCGTTGTGTCCACAGCTGTGTACCATGCTGTGTAACGCTGTATCCCCGCTGTATCGATGCTGTGTCCCGCTGTGTCCCTCAGTGTCCCCCGCTGTGTCCCCCGCTGTGTCCTCGCTGTTTTCCCCGCTGTGTCCTGCTGTGTCCTCGCTGGGTCCCCTGCTGTGTCCCGCTGTGTCCCCCGCTGTGTCCCGCTGTGTCCCGCTGTGTCCCTGCTGTGTCCCGCTGTGTCCTGCTGTGTCCTCGCTGTGTCCCCCACTTTCTCCCGCTCTGTGCCCCACTACGCCTCATGATTTGTCCTCGCTGTGTCCCACTGTGTCCCGCTCTGCCCCCACTGTGTCCCGCTGTGTCCACAGATGTGAACCACGCTGTGTAACACTGTATCACCGCTGTATCGACTCTGTGTCCCGCTGGGTCCCGCTGTGTCCTCGCTGTGTTCCCCGCTGTGATCAGCAACGTCCCCCGCTGTGTCCCCCGCTGTGTC
>NW_012305221.1:0-2846 GCF_000151885.1 Dipodomys ordii
TCTGCTTCTCCTTCTGCTCCTTCTCCTTCTTCTGTTTCTTCTTCTTCTTCTTCTGCTTCTCCCGCTTCTGCTTCTTCTGCTTCTCCTGCTTGTCCTTCTCCTTCTGCTTCTCCTTCTCCTTCTTCTGCTTCTCTTTCTGCTTCTGCTTCTTCTGATTCTCCAACTTCTCCTTCTTCTTCTTCTATTTCTGCTTCTCTTTCTGCTTCTGCATTTCCTTCTTCTTTACCTTCTGCTGCTCCTTCTCCTTCTTCTGTTTCTCCCTCTGCTTCTGCTTCTTATGCTTCTTCTTTTTCTTCTGGTTCTGCTTCTCCTGCTTCTGCTTCTTATGCTTCTACTGCTTCTTCTTCTGCTTCTTCTGCTTCTACTTCTCTTTCTGCTTCTGCTTCTCCTGCTTGTTTTTCTGCTTCTTTTGCTGCTTTTTCTACTTCTCCTTCTGCTTCTCTTTTTGCTTCTCCTTCTGCTTCTGCTTCTTCTGTTTCTCGTGCCTGAATTTCTGGTTCTACTTCTGCTGCTTCTCCTTCTGCTTCTGCTTCTCCTTCTGCTTCTGTTTCTGCTTCTTCTCTTTCGGCTTCTCCTGCTTCTGCTTCTTGTCCTCCTCCTGCTTCTCTTTCTGCTTCTGATTCTCCTCCTTCTCCTTCTCCTACTTCTGCTTCTCCTTTAGCTTCTGCTTCTTTTGCTTCTCCTGCTTCTCCTTCTTCATCTCCTTCTGCTTGTGCTTGTCCTTATGCTTCTTCTTCTGCTTCTGCTTCTCCTTCTCCTTCTTTTGCTTCGCTTCTTCTGCTTTTCCTGCTTTTCCTTCTGCTTCTGCTTCTGCTTCTCCTTCTGCGTCTTATTCTGCTTCTGCTTCTCCTTCTCCTTCTTCTGCTTCTCCTTCTGATTCTCCTTCTGCTTCTTTTTCTTCTGCTTTACATGCTTCTCTTTCTGCTTCTCCTTCTGCTTCACCTTCTGTTTCTCCTTCTCCTTCTTGTTCTTCTGCTTTTCCTTCTGCTTCTCCTTCTGCTTCTGCTACAACGGCTACTGCTTCTACTTCTTTTGTTTCTTCTGCTTCTCCTTCTGCTTTTGATTCTCTTTCTGCTTCTGCTTCTCCTTCAGCTTCTCATTCTGCTTCTCCAGATTCTGCTTCTTCTGCTTCTCCTGCTTCTCCTTCTGCTTCAGGTTCTGCTTCTGCTTCTTCGGATTCTTATGCTTCTGCTTCTCCTGCTTCTGCTTCTTCTGCTTCACCTCCTTCTCTTTCTGCTTCTCCTTCTGTTTCTGCTTCTCCTTCTGCTTCTTGTCCTTCTCATGTTTCTTCTGCTTCTGCATCTCCTGTTTCTGCATCTCCTGCTTCTCCTTCTGCTGCTCTTTCTGCTTTTCCTGCTGCTTTTCCTTCTTCTGCTCCTTCTTCTTCTTCTCTTTCTGCTTCTCCTGTTTCTCCTTCTCCTTCTCCTTCTCATTCTTCTGCTTTTCCTTCTGCTTCTCCTTCTGCTTCTTCATCTTCTGCTTCTTCTGCTACTGCCTCTGTTTCTTCTGTTTCTTCTGCTTCTCCTTCTGCTTTTGCTTCTCTTTCTGCTTCTGCTTCTCCTTCTGCTTCTCCAGATTCTGCTTCTTCTGCTTCTCCTCCTTCTCCTGCTTCAGTTTCTGCTTCTGCTTCTTCGGCTTCTTCTGCTTCTGCTTCTCCTGCTGCTGCTTCTTCTGCTTCTCCTGCTTCTCTTTCTGCTTTTCCTTCTGTTTCTGCTTCTTCTTCTGCTTCTGCTTCTTCTCCTTCTGTTTCTTCTGATTCTGCTTCTCCTGCTTCTGCTTCTCCTGCTTCTCGTTCTGCTTCTCTTTCTGCTTCTCTTTCTGCTTTTCCTTCTCCTTCTTCTGCTTCTCCTTCTGCTTCTGCTTCAATTTCTCCTTCTGCTTCTCATTCTGCTTCTGCGTCTTCTGTTTCTTCTGCTTCTCCTGCTTCTGCTTCTCCTGCTTCTCCTACTTCTCGTGCTGCTTTTCCTTCTGCGTCTCTTTCTGCTTCTGCTTATCCTTTTGCTTCTCCTACTCCTAATCCTTCTCTCTCGCCTTCTCCGTCTTCTTCTTCTGCTTCTCCTGCTGCTTCTGCTTCTGCTTATTCTACTATTACTGTTCTCTGCTCTGCTCAGATTGTGCTTCTTCTGTTTCTCCTTCTGCTTCAGATTATGATTCTGCTTCTTCGGCTTCTCCTGTTTCTTCTGCTTCTGCTTCTCCTGCTTCTTCTGCTTCTCCTGCTTCTCTTTCTGCTTCTCCTTCTTCTTCTGCTTCTCCTTCTGCTTCTGTTCCTGCTCTTCTCCTTCTTCTGTTTCTTTTGCTTCTGTTTCTTCTGCTTCTTCTTCTTCTGTTTCTTCTGATTCTACTTCTGCTTCTCCTACTTCTCCTTCTCTTTCTGCTTCTACTTATACTTCTTCTGATTCTCCTGCTTCTCCTTCTTGTTCTCCTGCTGTTTCTGCTTCTCTTTCTGCTTCTGCTTCTCCTTCTGCTGCTCCTTCTCCTTCTGCTGCTCCTTCTCCTTCTGCTTCTTATGCTTATTCTTTTCCTTCTGCTTCTGCTTCTCTTGCTTCTGCTTCTTGGGCTTCTACTGCTTCTTCTTATGCTTCTCCTTATGCTTCTCCTTATGCTTCTCCTTCTTCTTCTTCTTCTTCTTCTTCTTCTTCTTCTTCTTCTTCTTCTTCTTCTTCTTCTTCTTCTTCTTCTTCTTCTTCTTCTTCTTCTTCTTCTTCTTCTTCTCTTTCTTCTGCTTCTGCTTTTCCTGCTTCTTCTGCTTCTACTGCTTCTCTTTCTGCTTCTCATTCTGCTTCTGCTTCTCCTTCGGCTTCTCCTATTGCTTCTGATGCTCTTCCTTCTCCTTCTCCTACTCTGCT
>NW_012305222.1:0-2846 GCF_000151885.1 Dipodomys ordii
GGGGCCGCACTTTTGGGCCATATACAAGGGGGTGGAGACTGAAGAAAACTCCGCGAGAGCCCGGTCCGGGGGCGCATCCGGGCCCGATGCTGTCCGTTGTTCCCATTTTTCTAGGTTGTATCGGCCCATTTACGCACGGCAGCCATATAAATGAAAAGTAACACCTAGTCCTCTATCCTATCCATGACCGCACGAGCCATTTAATTGTTTAGATTTTTAAATTGATGAGATTTTTTTTCCTCTGCAAGTGGGATTAAGGGATGGATGGCGGGACAGCTTTGTTGAATGGTAGCCGGCTGCTGTATAAGGCTGTTATCTCTTATATTACTTCAATTTCGCTTCCTGCTTTCTGCTGAAGCTCCGGATTGTAGGGTTTTTGATTTTGGTTCAGTTGGTGATAGTCGGGGGAATCCCCCTCCCCCTCCGCAACACGTCGGCTGGGGGTCGAAACCCCGCCGACCCCCTCCCCGTCGTCATGGCTACGACAGAGGAAAAGCAAATGATGATAATAATGAATCATAACAACCTATATGTATGTGTATGTCAGAACTCTCACTCCCCACTGCCGGGTAGGTGAGGACTGACTGACTGAGTGACTGACTGACCCGACCCGTGTTTTGCCCCTCCCGCCGCCCCATCCACCTTGTCGACGGCGAACGCGCGCCATCTAGTGGTGGTTTTGTGAATTGCAGTTTTCTCTCCTGAAATGCATGGGGGAAAAAAAAGAACAAACAAACCACGCACTGACTGACTGAGAAAACCGGCCCAGGCTGGCTGGCCCCGAGAGAGACTGCCTTCTTTTCATAGAAGGGTCGGGGTGGGGATGATGATGTGACTCGTTGGAGTATGGGCCCCATGCATAGGCAGGCAGGCAGGCAGGCAGGCTCGGAGTGGGACCGTTGTGTGTTGGAGCGCCAGTACAGTAGCTCAAGCCCCAGGATTGACTGGCAAGTCGAGACGAAAAGGAGGGAGGGAGTGTGGGCGGGCGGGCGGGAGAGAGAATTCAAACGAGAGAGAGAGAGACAGACAGACAGACAGACAGACAGACAGACAGACAGACAGACAGAGACAAAGAGAGACACAGAGAGAGAAATAGAGAAACAGAAACAGAGAGACAAGAGACAGAGACGTGGGGAATTGGTCCGGCTGGACTACATACATGCTCTGTCGCGTCCGATCTTTGAGTTTCCTCAAAGATGCACGCACGCACACACACAGATACACTGAGATGCCCTCTGCCCCCTCTTCTCTCCTCTCCAATTCCCCCGCCTCCTCCCCTTCCCCCCCCCGTCAGGCACCAGAAATGAGATCCCTCCCCTTCGCCTATTGCGTCAATTACAAACAAAAGGCAGCGTGAGATTCAAGCAAATTTGTTTTATTTTGTTCCGAGGGTAGGGTTGTGGATTTTGGTGCGGGGGGGGGGGTCGGAGGTCGTGGTCGTGGTCGAGTAATCGCCTGCGGGGGGGGTGAGGATGGACGGTTACGCCACCTGCATGGATGGCTCGCGTTTCCCTCTGGCTGTCTGGTTGCCGCTGAGTGCTTCAGATATCACCATCCGGTCAGGAAGCAGGGGCTGGAAGATAAAGAGATATTAAAGAGATAATTAGGAGCAGGACTCCAGGGAAGCCCAAACGCGGGGGGGGGCGGGGGTAGTCGGGAGGGAGAGAATGGTGGAGAGGAGGGGAGACGGATCTATCCAGGGAAAGAGCGACTCCTCCCCCTCCCCCTCCCCCTCCGCAACACGTCGGCTGGCGGTCGAAACCCCGACATCCCCCCTCCCCGTCGTCATGGCTACGACAGTGGAATAGCAAATGATGATAATAATGAATCATAACAACCTATATGCATGTGTATGTCAGAACTCTCACTCCCCACTGCCGGGTAGGTGAGGACTGACTGACTGAGTGAGTGACTGACCCGACCCGTGTTTTGCCCCTCCCGCCGCCCCATTCACCTTGTCGACAGCGAACGCTCGCCATCTAGTGGTGGTTTTGTGAATTGCAGTTTTCTCTCATGAAATGCATGGGGGAAAAAAAAGAACAAACAAACCACGCACTGACTGACTGAGAAAACCGGCCCAGGCTGGCTGGCCCCGAGAGAGACTGCCTTCTTTTCAGAGAAGGGGTGGGGTGGGGATGATGATGTGCCTCGTTGGAGTATGGGGCCCATGCATAGGCAGGCAGGCTCGGAGTGGGACCGTTGTGTGTTGGAGCGCCAGTACAGTAGCTCAAGCCCCAGGATTGACTGGCAAGTCGAGAGGAAATAGAGGGAGGGAGTGCGGGCGGGCGGGCGGGCGGGAGAGAGAATTCAAACGAGAGAGAGAGAGAGAGACAGACAGACAGACAGACAGACAGACAGAGACAAAGAGAGACACAGAAAGAGAAATAGAGAAACAGAAACAGAGAGACAAGAGACAGAGACGTGGTGAATTGGTCCGGCTGGACTACATACATGCTCTGTCGCGTCCGATCTTTGAGTTTCCTCAAAGATGCACGCACGCACACACACAGATACACTGAGATGCCCTCTGCCCCCTCTTCTCTCCTCTCCAATTCCCCCGCCCCCTCCCCATCCCCCCCCCTTCAGGCACCAGAAATGAGATCCCTCCCCTTCGCCTATTGCGTCAATTACAAACAAAAGGCAGCGTGAGATTCAAGCAAATTTGTTTTATTTTGTTCCGAGGGTAGGGTTGTGGATTTTGGTGCGGGGGGGGGGGGTCGGAGGTCGTGGTCGTGGTCGAGTAATCGCCTGCGGGGGGGGGGTGAGGATGGACGGTTACGCCACCTGCATGGATGGCTCGCGTTCCCCTCTGGCTGTCTGGTTGCCGCTGAGTGCTTCAGATATCA
>NW_012305223.1:0-2846 GCF_000151885.1 Dipodomys ordii
GATCAAAAAGGGGAGAACCCATGCTGGGCTACTAGCGGGTACTTAGTCGAAGGACACTTTTTGGTACATAGTGGGGACATAGCGGGGATTCAGCGGGTGGACACCAGCAGTACACAGCGGTATACGGCGGGGATACATCGGTGCCAGAGCAGGCACACAGCGGGGACACAGCGGGACCCCAGTGTGGGACTCAGAAGGGTACACAGAGGGACACAGCAGGGAACACAGCAAGGATACAGCGGATCACAGTGTGTGACACAGCGAGGACACAGCGGGACACAGCTGTGGACACAGCAGGACACAGCGGGGGACTCAGTGAGGACACAGTGGGGGACACAGCTAATACACAGCGGGACACAGCGGCTACACAGAGGGGACTCAGCGGGGGACACAGCAGGGGACACAGCGGGACAGAGCGGGGAACACAGCGAGGACACAGCCGGACCCAGCGGGGACACAGCGTTACAAAGTGTGATTCACAGCTGTGCACAAATGGGACACAGTGGGGGCACAGCGGGACACAGCGAGACACAGTGGGACACAGCGAGGACAACGCGTGAGACACAGCAGGGGATAAAGTGGGAGACAGCGGGGGACACAGCGAGGACAAAGCGGGACACAGCGGGGGACACAGCGGGACACAGCGGGGGACACAGCGAGGACACAGCAGGACTCAGCAGTGACACAGCGGGGACTCAGTGGGGGACACAGCCGGGGACAAAGCGGGACACCACGGAACACAGCAAGACACAGCGGGAAACAGAGGTTACCCTGCGGGGACACAGCGGGACACAGAGGGGGATACAGCGAGACACAGCGGGACACAGCGGGGGGCACAGCGGGACACAGCGAGACACAGTGGGACACAGCGAGGACAAAGCGTGAGACACAGCAGGGGATAAAGTGGGAGACAGCGGGGGACACAGCGAGGACAAAGCGGGACACAGCGGGGACTCAGCAGGGGACACAGCGGCGGATAAAGCGGGACACCACGGAACACAGCGGGACACAGCGGGAAATATCAGTGACCCTGCGGGTCACAGCAGGAAACAGCGGGGTACACAGCGGGACACAGCGGGGACTCACCGGGGGACACAGCGGGACACAGTGGGGGACAGAGCGTGGGACACAGCGAGACACAGCGGGGACAAAGCTGAACACAGTGGGGTACACAGAGGGACACAGCACGAACACAGCGGGGAAACAGCGTGACACAGCAAGACACAGTGGGACACAGCGGGGGACACAGCGAGACACAGCGGAGGACACAGCGAGGACACAGCGGGAGACAGCGGGGGACACAGCAAGGACACAGCGGGACACATTGGTGACACAGCGGGACACAGCGGAGGACACAGCGGGACACAGCGGGGGACACAGTGGGGGCCACAGCGGGACACAGCAGGTCACAGCGGGGGACACAGCGGGGACACTGCGGGACAAGCGGGACCCAGCTGGGGACACAGTGGGTACACAGCGGGACTCAGCGGGGGACAAATTGAGGACACATTGGGACACAGCAGGGGGCACAGCAGTACACAGCGAGACACAGTGGGACACAGCGGGGACACAGCAGGGACACAGCGAGGACACAGCGGACAACAGCGTGACACAGTAGGGGACAAAGCGGGAGACAGCGGGGGACACAGCGAGGACACAGCGGGACACAGCGGCGACACAGAGGGGTCTCATCGGGGGACACAGCGGGGGAAAAAGAGGGACAACAGGGCACACAGTGTGACACAGCGGTACACAGCGGGGACACTGCGGGGACACAGCGGGACACATCGGGGGACAAAGCAAGGACCCAGCGGAACACAGCGTGGGACAGAGCGAGGACACAGCGGGACACAGCGGGACAAGCGGGGGACACAGCGGGACACAGCGGTGACTCACCGGGGGACACAGCGGGGGACAAACTAGGACACCACGGGAAACAGTGCGACACAGCGGGACACTGCGGGGACACTACGGGAACATAGCGGGACACAGGGGGGTACACAGCAGGACACAGATGGACACAGCGGGGTCACAGCTTGGACAGAGTGGGACACAGCTGGGGACACAGCAAGGACACAGCGGGTCACAGCGGGACACAGCGTGGGACAAAGCAGGAGACAGCAGGGGACACAGCGAGGACACCGCTGGACAGAGCGGGGTACACAGCAGGACACAGCGGAGGACACAGAAAGGGTACACAGCGGGACACAGAGAAAAACACAGCGAGGTCACAGCGGGGGCCAAAGCCGGACAACACGGGACACAGTGGGACACAGTGGGACACAGCGGGGACACTGCAGGGGCACAGCGGGGCAAAACGGGCGACACAGTGGGACACAGTGGGACACAGCGGGGGAAACAGCGGGGGACAGCTGGGGACAGAGAGGGGACACAGCGGGACACCGGGGGCACACAGTGGGGACACAGCGGGGGACACAGCGGAACACAGCGGGTCACAGCCGGGGACACTGCGGGACACAGCGGGGGAGACAGAGGGGTACACAGCGGGACACAGCCGGGAACAAAGCGCGGACACAGTGGGACACACCGGGACACAGCGTCAATACAGCGGGGACAGAGCGGGTCACAGCAGGGACACAGCGGGACACAGAGGGGGACACAGTGGGACACAGCAGGGACACAGCGGGACACAGCGGGACACTGCGGGGGACACAGCGGAACACAGCGGGGACACAGCGAGGACAAAGCGGGACACAGCGGGACACAGCGGGGACACACCAGGGACACAGCAGGGACACAGCGGGGGACTCAGCGGGACACAACGGGGAACACAGCTGGGGACACAATGGGACACAGCAGTGGACACAGCAAGGACACAGCGGGAC
>NW_012305224.1:0-2846 GCF_000151885.1 Dipodomys ordii
TCAGTGGACACAGTGGGACACAGTGTGGGGACACAGCGGGGAAACAGCGGGACACAGCGCGGGACACAGCGAGGACACAGTGGGGGACACATCAAGGACACAGCGGGACACAGCGGGGGACACAGCGAGGACACAGCCGGAGACAGCGGGGACACAGTGGGACACAGCGGGGGACACAGCAGGAGATACAGCAGGACACAGCCGGAAACAGCAGGGGACACAGCGATGACACAGCGGGATACATCGGGGGACACAGCGGGGACACAGCAGTGGAAACAGCGGGACACAGTGGGACACAGCGGGGACACAGCAGTAGACACAGCGGGACACAGTGGGGGATACAGTGGGACACAGCGGGGGACACAGTGAGGACACAGCGGGACCCAGCGGGACACAGTGGGGACACCCCCAGTAGACACAGCGGGACACAGTGGGGTACACAGCGGGAAACAGCGGAGTACACAACTGGGGACACAACAGAACACAGCGAGGGACACAGCGAGGACACAGCAGAACACAGCGGGGGACACAGGGAGGACACAGCGGGACCCAGCGGGACACAGCGGGGACACCCCAGTAGACACAGCGGGACACAGTGGGGTACACAGCGGGACACAGCGGGGTACACAGCTGGGGACACAACAGGACACAGCGGGGGACACAGCGAGGACACAGCAGAACACAGCGGGGTACACAGCTGGGGACACAACAGGACACAGTGGGGTACACAGCGGGACACAGCGGGGTACACAGCTGGGGACACAACAGGACACAGCGGGGGACACAGCGAGGACACAGCAGAACACAGCGGGACACAGGGGGGAAACTGCGGGAACATAGCGGGACACAGCAGGGTACACAGAGAGACACAGCGCGACACAGCTGGGGACACAGCGGGACACAGCGGGGGACACAGCGGGACACAGCTGGGCACAGCAGGGGACACAGCAAGGACATAGCAGGGGACACAGCAAGGACACAGCGGGACACAGTGGAGGACACAGTGGGACACAGCGGGGGGCACAGCGGGACACAGCGGGACACAGTGGGGGACTCTGGGGGGACACAGCAGGACACAGCGGGGGACACAGCGAGGACACAGGGGGACACAGTGGGGTACACAGCTGGGGACACAACAGGACACAGAGCGGGACACAGTGAGGACCCAGCGGGACACAGCGGGGACACTGCGGGAACATAGCGGGACACAGCGGATTACACAGCGGGACACAGCGCGACACAGCTGTGGACACAGCCGGACACAGCGGGACACAGCGGGGGACAAAGCGGGAGACAGCGGGGGACACAGCGAGGACACAGCGGGACACAGATGCGACACAGAGGGGACTCAGCGGGGGACACAGTGGGGGACAAAGCGGGACACCATGGGACACACTGTGACACAGCAGGACACAGCGGGGACACTGCGGGGAAACACCGGGACAAAACGGGGGACAAAGTGGTACACAGCGGGGCACAGCGGGGGAGAGCGGAGACAGAGAGGGGACACAGCGGGACACAGTGGTGACACAGCTGGACACAACGGAGTACATAGCGGGACACAGCGGGCACACAGCGGGGACACAGCGGGACACAGCGGGACACAGCAGGGACATTGCGGGACACAGCAGGACACAGCGGGACACAGCGGGACACAGCGGGGTACACAGCGGGACACAGTGGGCACCCAGCGGGGACACAGCGGGACACAGCAGCACACAGCGGGGACGCAGCGGAACACAATGGGACAAAGCGGGGGACACAGCGGGACACAGCGGGCACACAGCGGGGACACAGCGGAACACAGCGGGACACAGCGGTGACAGAGCGGGACACAGCGGGACACAGCGGGGGAAAAAGCGAGGAAACAGCGGGGAACACAGTAGGGGACACAGCGGGACACAGCGGGGAACACAGCGAGGACACAGTGGGACCCAGCGGGACACAGCGTCGACACAGCGGGGAAACAGCGTTACACAGCCTGGTACACAGCTGTGGACACAACGGGACACAGTGGGGGCACAGTGGGACACAGCAGGACACAGTGGGACACAGCAGGGACCAAGCGTGAGACACAGCAGGGGACAGAGCCGGAGACAGCGGGGGACACAGTGAGGACACAGCAGGACAGGGCGGGACACAGCGGTGACACAGCGGGCGACACAGCCTGACACAGCGGGGGACACAGCGTGGGACTCAGCGGGACATAGCGGGACACAGTGGTGGACACAGGGAGACACAGCGGGCCACAGCGGGGGACACAGCGAAGACACATTGGGACACAGCGGGGACACAGCGAGACACAGCGGGACACAGTGGGGGACACAGCCGTACACAGCGGGACACAGTGGGGGACACAGCGGGACACAGCGGGACACAGCGGGGGACACAGCGAGACACAGTGGGGGACAGAGCATGGGACACAGCGAGACACAGCGGGGACGAAGCTGGACACAGCGGGGAACACAGAGGAACACAGCGGGGACACAGCGGGGAAACAGCGTGACACAACAGGACACAGCGGGACACAGCGGGGGACACAGCGAGGACACAGCGGCACACAGCTGGGGACACAGCGGGCCACAGTGCGGGACACTGGGGGGACACAGCGGGACACAGCGGGGGACAAAGCGAGGAAACAGTGGGGGACACAGTAGGGGACACAGCGGGAAACAGCGGGGAACACAGCGAGGACACAGTGGGACCCAGCGGGACACAGCGTCGATACAGCGGGGACACAGCGTTACACAACGTGGTACACAGCTGTGGACAAAACGGGACACAGTGGGGGCACAGCGGTACACAACAGGACACAGTGGGACACAGCAGGGACAAAGCGTGAGACA
>NW_012305225.1:0-2846 GCF_000151885.1 Dipodomys ordii
GAAGATGCTGAAGCAGGAGAAGCAGAAGCAGGAGAAGCAGAAGCAGAAGAAAAAGAATAAGCATAAGAACCAGAATCAAGGGAGAAGCAGAAGAAGGAGAAGCAGAAGCTGAAGAAGCAGCAGAAGCAGAAGCTGAATAAGATGCAGAAGGATAAGCAGGAGAAGCAGAAGAAGAAGACGGAGAAGGCGAAAGAAAAGGAGTATGAGTAGGAGAAGCAAAAGGATAAGCAGAAGCAGAAAGAGACGCAGAAGGAGAAGCAGCACGAGAAGTAGGAGAAGCAGGAGAAGCAGAAGCAGGAGAAGCAGAAGAAACAGAAGACGCAGAAGCAGAATGAGAAGCAGAAGGAGAAATTGAAGCAGAAGCAGAAGCAGAAGGAGAAGCAGAAGCAGAAGGAGAAGCAGAAGGAGAAGGAGAAGCAGAAAGGGAAGCAGAACGAGAAGCAGGAGAAGCAGTAGCAGGAGAAGCAGAAGCAGAAGAAGCCGAAGAAGCAGAAGCAGAACCTGAAGCAGAAGGAGAAGCAGGAGAAGCAGAAGAAGCAGAATCTGGAGAAGCAGAAGGAGAAACAAAGCAGAAAGAGAAGCAAAAGCAGAAGGAGAAGCAGAAGGAGAACCGAAGAAACAGAAGAAGCAGAGGCAGTAGCAGAAGAAGCAGAAGATGCAGAAGGAGAAGCAGAAGGAAAAGCAGAAGAACGAGAAGGAGAAGGAGAAACAGAAGGAGAAGCAGAAGAAGGAGCAGGAGAAGGAAAAGCAGCAGGAGAAGCAGAAAGAGCAAAAGAAGGAGAAGCAGGAGGTGGAGAATCAGGAGAACAGAAGCAGAAGAAAGAGGAGAAGGAAAAGAAGCAGAAGCAGAAGGAGAAGCAGAAACAGAAGGAGAAGCAGAAAGACAAGGAGGGGAAGCAGAAGAAGCAGAAGCAGGAGAAGCAGAAGCATAAGAATCCGAAGAAGCAGAAGCAGAACCTGAAGCAGAAGGAGAAGCAGGGGAAGAAGAAGAAGCAGAATATGGAGAAGCAGAATGAGAAGCTGAAGGAGAAGCAGAAGCGGAAAGAGAATCAAAAGCAGAAGGAGGAGCAGAAGAAAGAGAAGAACCAGTAGCAGTTGCAGCAGAAGCAGAAGGAGAAACAGAAGGAAAAGCAGAAGAACGAGAACAAGAAGGAGAAACAGAAGCAGAAGCAGAAGGAGAATCAGAAGAGAAGCAGACGACGCAGAATGGAGAAGTAGAAACAGCTTGAGAAGCAGAAGCAGAAGAAGCAGAAGAAACAGAAGACGCAAAAGCAGAATGAGAAGCAGAAGGAGAAATTGAAACAGAAGCAGAAGGAGAAGCAGAAGCAGAAGTAGAAGCAGAAGTATGAGAAGGAGAAACAGAAAGGGAAGCACAAAGAGAAGCAGAACGAGAAGCAGGAGAAGCAGAAACAGAAGAAACAGAAGAAGGAGAAGAAGCAGAAGCAGAAGGAGAAGCAGAAACAGAAGGAAAAGCAGAAAGAGAAGCAGGAGAAGCAGAAGAAGCAGCAGCAGGAGAAGCAGAAGCAGAAGAAGCCGAAGAAGCAGAAGCAGAACCTTAAGCAGAAGGAGAAGCAGGAGAAGCAGAAGAAGCAGAACCTGGAGAAGCAGAAGGCGAAGCAGAAGCAGAAAGAGAAGCAAAAGCAGAAGGAGAAGCAGAAGAAACAGAAGAATCAGAGGCAGTAGCAGAAGAAGCAGAAGATGTAGAAGCAGAAGGAGAAACAGAAGGAAAAGCAGAAGAACGAGAAGGAGAAGTAGAAGGAGAAACAGAAGGAGAAGCAGAAAGAGAAGCAGAAGAAGGAGCAGGAAAAGGAAAAGCAGCAGGAGAAGCAGAAATAGCAGCAGAAGGAGAAGCAGGAGATATAGAAACAGGAGAAGCAGAAGCAGAAGAAAAAGGAGAAGGACAAGAAGCAGAAGCAGAAGGAGAAGCAGATACAGAAGGAGAAGCAGAAAGAGAAGGAGGGGAAGCAGAAGAAGCAGAATCAAGAGAAGCAGAAGCATAAGAATCCGAAGAAGCAGAAGCAGAACCTGAAGCAGAAGGAGAAGCAGGAGAAGCAGAAGAATCAGAAGCAGTAGCAGTTGCAGCAGAAGTAGAAGGAGAAGCAGAAGGAAAAGCAGAAGAACGAGAAGGAGAAGGAAAAACAGAAGCAGAAGCAGATGAGAATCAGAAGGAGAAGCAGAAGAACAGAAGGAGAAGCGAAGGAGAAGCAGAAGCAGAAGAAGAAGCATAAGGACAAGCACAAGCAAAAGGAGATGCAGAAGGAGAAGCAGGAGAAGCAGAAGAAGCAGAACCAAAGAAGAAATAGAAGTAGGAGAAGGAGAAGGAAGAGCAGCAGAAGCAATAGGAGAAGCAGAAGGAGAAGCAGAAGAAGAATGAGAAGCAGAAATAGAAGCAGTGGAAGCAGAAGAAGCAGGAAAAGCAGAAGCAGAAGAAAGAGAAGAAGAAGAAGAAGAAGAAGAAGAAGAAGAAGAAGAAGAAGAAGAAGAAGAAGAAGAAGAAGAAGAAGAAGAAGAAGAAGAAGAAGAAGAAGAGGAGGAGGAGGAAGAAGAAGAAGAAGAAGAAGAAGAAGAAGAAGAAGAAGGAGGATGAGGAGAAGGAGAAGCATAATGAGAAGGAGAAGAAGCAGAAGAAGCAGGAGAAGCAGAAGTAGAAGAACAGGAATAAGCATAATATACAGAATCAGACAACATGTACTTCTCATTGTTGCTCTATCCACCTGTATCCTTATCAACTGGTTTTTCCCACTCTCCTCCACAAGTTATACTGACATCTCATATATTGAAAGCACGGCTTATACTGTGGGGGAGGGACATACATAGCATCACAGAGATAATCTTATAAATGCGTT
>NW_012305226.1:0-2845 GCF_000151885.1 Dipodomys ordii
CTTCACCTTCTGCTGCTCTTTCTCCTACTTCTGTTTCTCCATCTGCTTCTGCATCTTATGCTTCTTTATTTCTTCTGTTTCTGCTTCTCCTGCTTCTGCTTCTTATGCTTCTACTGCTTCTTCTTCTGCTTTTGCTTCTTCTGCTTCTACTTCTCTTTGTGCTTCTGCTTCTCCTGCTTGTTTTTCTGCTTCTTCTGCTGCTTCTCCTTCTGCTGCTTCTTCTCCTTCTCCTTCTCTTTTTGCTTCGCCTTCTGCTTCTGCTTCTGCTTCTTCTGTTTCTCCTGCCTGAATTTCTAATTCTACTTCTTCTGCTGCTTCTCCTTCTGCTTCTACTTCTGATTCTGATTCTGCTTCTTCTGCTTCTTCTCTTTCGGCTTCTCCTGCTTCTGCTTCTTGTGCTTCTCCTGCTTCTCTTTGTGCTTCTCATTCCGCTTCTGCTTCTCCTTCTGCTTCTCTTCCTTCTCCTTCTCCTACTTCTGCTTCTCCTTCATCTTCTGCTTCTTCTTCTTCTCCTTCTGCATCTCCTTCTGCTTGTGCTTGTCCTTATGCTTCTTCTTCTGCCTCTGCTTCTCCTTCTCCTTCTTTTGCTTCTCCTTTTGCTTCTGCTTCTTCTGCTTTTCCTGCCTCTCCTTCTGCTTCTGCTTCTTCTGTTTTCCTTCTGCATATTTTTCTGCTTCTGCTTCTCCTTCTCCTTCTTCTGCTTCTCCTTCTTATTCTTATTCTGCTTCTTCTTCTTCTGCTTTACCTGCTTCTCTTTCTGCTTCTCCTTCTGCTTCTCCTTCTGTTTCTCCTTCTCCTTCTTGTTCTTCTGCTTTTCCTTCTGCTTCTCGTTCTGCTTCTGCTACAACTGCTACTGCTTCTACTTCTTCTGTTTCTTCTGCTTCTCCTTCTGCTTTTGATTCTCTTTCTGCTTCTGCTTCTCCTTCTGCTTCTCATTCTGCTTCTCCAGATTCTGCTTCTTCGGCTTCTCCTGCTTCTCCTTCTCCCTGAGGTTCTCCTTCTGCTTCTTCGGATTCTTATGCTTCTGCTTCTCCTGCTTCTGCTTCTTCTGCTTCCCCTCCTTCTCTTTCTGCTTCTCCTTCTGCTTCTGCTTCTTGTCCTTCTCCTGTTTCTTCTGCTTGTTCTTCTCCTGTTTCTGCATTTCCTGCTTCTCCTTCTGCTGCTCTTTCTGTTTCTCCTGTTGCTTTTCCTTCTACTGCTCCTTCTTCTGCTTCTCTTTCTGCTTCTACTCCTGTTTCTCCTTCTCCTTCTCCTTCTAGTTCTTCTGCTTTTCCTTCTGCTTTTCCTTCTTCTTCTGAATCTTCTGCTTCTTCTGCTACTGCCTCTGCTTCTTCTGTTTCTTTTGCTTCTCCTTCTGCTTTTGCTTCTCTTTCTACTTCTGCTTCTCCTTCTGCTTCTCCAGATTCTGCTTCTTCTGCTTCTCCTGCTTCTCCTTCTGCATCTCCTTCTGCTTCTGCTTCTCCTTCTGCTTCTCTTTCTGCTTCTGCTTCTTCAGATTCTCCAACTTCTCCTTCTTCTTCTCCTTCTGTTTCTGCTTCTCTTTCTGCTTCTGCATCTCCTTCTGCTTCACCTTCTGCTGCTCTTTCTCCTACTTCTGTTTCTCCATCTGCTTCTGCATCTTATGCTTCTTTATTTCTTCTGTTTCTGCTTCTCCTGCTTCTGCTTCTTATGCTTCTACTGCTTCTTCTTCTGCTTTTGCTTCTTCTGCTTCTACTTCTCTTTGTGCTTCTGCTTCTCCTGCTTGTTTTTCTGCTTCTTCTGCTGCTTCTCCTGCTGCTTCTTCTCCTTCTCCTTCTCCTTCTCTTTTTGCTTCGCCTTCTGCTTCTGCTTCTGCTTCTTCTGTTTCTCCTGCCTGAATTTCTAATTCTACTTCTTCTGCTGCTTCTCCTTCTGCTTCTACTTCTAATTCTGATTCTGCTTCTGCTTCTTCTGCTTCTTCTCTTTCAGCTTCTCCTGCTTCTGCTTCTTGTGCTTCTCCTGCTTCTCTTTGTGCTTCTCATTCCGCTTCTGCTTCTCCTTCTGCTTCTGCTTCTCTTCCTTCTCCTTCTCCTACTTCTGCTTCTCCTTCATCTTCTGCTTCTCCTTCTGCATCTCCTTCTGCTTGTGCTTGGCCTTATGCTTCTTCTTCTGCCTCTGCTTCTCCTTTTCCTTCTTTTGCTTCTCCTTTTGCTTCTGCTTCTTCTGCTTTTCCTGCTTCTCCTTCTGCTTCTGCTTCTTCTGTTTTCCTTCTACATATTTTTCTGCTTCTGCTTCTCCTTCTCCTTCTTCTGCTTCTCCTTCTTATTCTTCTTCTGCTTCTTCTTCTTCTGCTTTACCTGCTTCTCTTTCTGCTTCTCCTTCTGTTTCTCCTTCTCCTTCTAGTTCTTCTGCTTTTCCTTCTGCTTCTCGTTCTGCTTCTGCTACAACTGCTACTGCTTCTACTTCTTCTGTTTCTTCTGCTTCTCCTTCTGCTTTTGATTCTCTTTCTGCTTCTGCTTCTCCTTCTGATTCTCATTCTGCTTCTCATTCTGCTTCTCCAGATTCTGATTCTTCTGCTTCTCCTGCTTCTCCTTCTGCTTCAGGTTCTGCTTCTGCTTCTTCGGATTCTTATGCTTCTGCTTCTCCTGCTTCTGCTTCTTCTGTTTCCCCTCCTTCTCTTTCTGCTTCTCCTTCTGCTTCTGCTTCTTGTCCTTCTCCTGTTTCTTCTGCTTGTTCTTCTCCTGTTTCTGCATTTCCTGCTTCTCCTTCTGCTGCTCTTTCTGTTTCTCCTGTTGCTTTTCCTTCTACTGCTCCTTCTTCTGCTTCTCTTTCTGCTTCTACTCCTGTTTCTCCTTCTCCTTCTCCTTCTAGTCTTCTGCTTTCCTGA
>NW_012305227.1:0-2845 GCF_000151885.1 Dipodomys ordii
CCCCTGTGTTCCGTGGTGTCCCGCTTTGTCCCCCGCTCGGTCCCCCGCTGAGTCCCCGCTGTGTCCCCACTGTGTCCCGCTGTGTCCCGCTGTGTACTGTTGTGTCCCCCGCAGAGTCCCGCTGTGTCCCAGCGTGTCCCAGCTGTGTCCCAATGTGTCCTCGCTGTGTCCCCCGCTGTGTCCCGCTGTGTCACACTGTGTCCCACCTGTGTCCCCCGTTGTGTCCCAATGTGTCTTGCTGTGACCCCCGCTGTGTCCCCCGCTGTGTCCCCCGCTGTGTCCCTCTGTGTCACGCTGTGTCCCCCATTGTGTCCCGCTGTGTCCTGCTGTATCCCCCGCTGTTTCCCCTGCTGTGTCCTTCTGTGTCCCTCTGTGTCCCAATGTGTACTGCTGTGTCCCCCGCTGTGTCCCGCTATTTCCCCCGCTGTTTCACCGCTGTGTCACGCTGTGTCCTCGCTATGTCCCCCGCTATCTTCCGCTCTGTCCCCCGCTGTGTCTCACTCTTTCTCCCCACTGTTTCCCACTGTGTCCCGCTGTGTCCCGCTGTGCCCCCACTGTGTCCCGTTGTGTCCACAGCTGTGTACCAAGCTTTGTACCGCTGTGTACCCGCTGTATCGACGCTGTGTCCCGCTGTGTCCTGCTGTGTCCCGCTGTGTCTGATGTGTCCCGCTGTGTTCTGTGTCCCGCTGTGTACACCTTTGTGTCCCCTGCTGTGTTCCGCTGTGTCCTGCTGTGTACTGCTGTGTCCCCCGCTGAGTCCCCCTGTGTCCCCGCTGTGTCGCAATATGTCCTCGCTGTGTCCCCCGCTGTGTCCCGATGAGTCCAGCTGTGTCCCCCGCTGTGTCCCCCGCTGTGTCTCGCTGTGTCCCCGCTGTGTGCCGCTGTGTCCCCCTTGTGTCCCCCTTGTGTCCCGCTGTGTCCTGCTGTGTCCCCCGCAGTGTCCCGCTGTGTCCTTGCTGAGTCCTCCACTGTGTCCCGCTGTGTCCTCGCTGTGTCCCCCGCTGCGTCCCGCTGTGTCCCCTGCTGTGTCCCGCGGTTTCCCTGCTCTATCCCCGCTGTGTCCTGCTGTGTCCCCCGCTGTGTCCCCGCTGTGTCCCTCTGTGTCCCGCTGTGTACTGCTGTGTCCCCCACTGAGTCCGGCTGTGTCCTCGCTGTGTCCCTGCTGTGTCCCATTGTGTCCTCGCTATGTCTCCAGCTGTGTCCCGCTGTGTCCCACTGTGTCCCCCGTTGTGTCCCGCTGTGTCCCGCTGTGTCCCCCACTGTGTCCCCCGCTGTGTCCCGCTGTGTCCCACTGTGTCCCCCGCAGTGTCCCGCTGTGTCCCCCTGTGTCCCCCGTTGTGTCCCGCTGTTTCCCGCTGTGTCTCCTGCTGTTTCCCCCGCTGTGTCCCGCTGTGTCCCGCTGTGTCCTCGCTGTGTCCCACGCTGTCTTCCGCTCTGTCCCCCGCTGTGTCTCACGCTTTGTCCCCACTGTGTCCGACTGTGTCCCGCTGTGTCCCGCTGTGCCCCCACTGTGTCCCGTTGTGTCCACAGCTGTGTACCAAGCTGTGTAACGCTGTGTACCCGCTGTATCGACGCTGTGTCCCGCTGTGTCCCGCTGTGTCCTCGCTGTGTTCCCCGCTGTGTCCTGCAATGTCCTCCGCTGTGTCCCCCGCTGTGTCCCGCTGTGTCCCCGCTGTGTCCCTCGCTGTGTTCCCCGTTGTGTCCCGCTGTGTCTCGCTGTGTCCCGCTGTGCCCACGCTGTGTGCCCCGCTGTGTCCACGCTGTGTGCCCGCTGTGTCCGGCTTTGTAGCCCGTTGTGTCCCGCTGTGTCCCCCGCTGTGTCCCGCTATGTCCCCCGCTGTGTCCCTCTGTGTCCTTGCTGTGTCCCCCGCTGTGTCCTGCTGTGTCCCCTGCTGTGTCCCCCGCTGTGTCCCGCTGTGTCCTCGCTGTGTTCCCCCCTGTGTCCTGCTGTGTCCCCTGCTGTGTCCCCCGCTGTGTCCCGCTGTGTCCCCGCTGTGTCCCTCGCTGTGTTCCCTGCTGTGTCCGGCTGTGTCCCCTGCTGTGTCCCGCTGTGTCACGCTGTTTCCCTGCTCTATCCCCGCTGTGTCCTGCTGTGTCCCCCGCTGAGTCCCCGCTGTGTCCCCGCTGTGTCCCGCTGTGTCCCGCTGTGTACTGCTGTGTCCCCCACTGAGTCCCGCTGTGTCCCCACTGTGTACATGCTGTGTCCCAATGTGTCCTTGCTGTGTCCCCAGCTGTGTCCCGCTGTGTCCCATTGTGTCCCCCGTTGTGTCCCGCTGTGTCCCGCTGTGTCCCCCACTGTGTCCCCCGCTGTGTCCCTCTGTGTCCCACTGTGTCCCCCGCAGTGTCCCGTTGTGTCCCCCTGTGTCCCCCGTTGTGTCCCGCTGTTTCCCGCTGTGTCTCCTGCTGTTTCCCCCGCTGTGTCCCGCTGTGTCCCGCTGTGTCCTCGCTGTGTCCCACGCTGTCTTCCGCTCTGTCCCCCGCTGTGTCTCACGCTTTGTCCCCACTGTGTCCGACTGTGTCCCGCTGTGTCCCGCTGTGCCCCCACTGTGTCCCGTTGTGTCCACAGCTGTGTACCAAGCTGTGTAACGCTGTGTACCTGCTGTATCGGCGCTGTGTCCCGCTGTGTCCCGCTGTGTCCTCGCTGTGTTCCCCGCTGTGTCCTGCAACGTCCCCCGCTGTGTCCCCCACTGTGTACCGCTGTGTCCCCGCTGTGTCCCTCGCTGTGTTCCCCGCTGTGTCTCGCTGTGTCCCGCTGTGCCCACGCTGTGTGTGCCGCTGTGTCCACGCTGTGTGCCTGCTGTGTTCCGCTTTGTAGCCCGTTGTGTCCAGCTGTGTCCCCCGCTGT
>NW_012305228.1:0-2845 GCF_000151885.1 Dipodomys ordii
TACTCCTGTGACCCGGCTGTGTCCCCGCTGTGTCCCCCGCTGTGTTCCGCTGTGTATCCGCTTTGTCCCACTGTGTCCCATTGTGTCTCCCTGCTGTCCCCGTCTTTGTCCCCCTGTGTCCCCGCTGTCTACCGCTGTGGCCACTCTGTGTCCCGCTGTGTCCTCGCTGTGTCACCTCTGTGTCCACTCTGTGTCCCGTGGTGTCTCGCTTTTTCCCCCGCTGTGTCCTCTGCTGTGTCCCCGCTGTGTACCGCTCTGTCCCCACTGTGTTCCGCAGTGTCCCGCTGTGTCCCCCGCTGTGTCCTGCTGTGTCTCCCGCTGTGTCCTGCTGTGTCCCGCTGTGACCCGCTGTGTCCCGCTGTGTCTCCCTGCTGTCCCACGCTTTGTCTGCGCTCTGTCCCGCTGTGTACCCCTGTGTCCTCGCTGTGTCCCCCGCTGTGTCTCCGCTGTGTCGCGCTGTGTCCCGCTGTGTCCCACTGTGTCTCCCACGGTGTCCAGTTGTGTCCACTGCCTTGGCCCCGCTGTGTCCCGCTGTGTCCCGCTGTGTCCTCGCTGTGTCCCCGTTGTGTCCCGCTGTGTCCCTTGTGTCCCCGCTCTCCCCCGCTGTGTCCTGCTGTGTCCCCGCTGGGTCGATGCTGTGTCACGCTCTGTTCTCACTTTGTCCCCACTGTGTCCAGCTGGGTCCCGCTGGGTCCCCGCTGTGTCTCGCTGTGTCCCTGCTGTGTCCCCGATGTGTCCCGCTGTATCCCGCTGTGTCCGCCTCTTTGTCCCCCGCTGTGTTCCCCCCCGTGTCCCGCAGTGTACCCCGCTGTGTCATTGCTGATTCCCCGCTGTGTCCCCGCTGTGTCCCCACTGTGTCCCGCTGTGTCCCGTGGTGTCTCGCTTTGTCCCCAGCTGTGTCCTCCGCTGTGTCCCCGCTGTGTCCCGCTCTGTCCCCACTGTGTCCCACAGTGTCCCGCTGTGTCCCAGCTGTGTCCCGCTGTGTCTCCGTCTTTGTCCCCTTCTGTGTCGCGCTCTGTCCCCGCTGTGTCCCGTTGTGTCTCCCGCTGTGTCCAGCTGTGTCCCACTGTGTCCCGCTGTGTCCCCGCTCTGTCCCGCTGTGTGCCCCTGTGTCCCGGCTGTGTCCCCGCTGTGTCCCCCGCTGTGTTCCGCTGTGTCCCCGCTGTGTCCCACTGTGTCCCGCTGTGTCTCCTTGCTGTCCCCATCTTTGTTCCCGCTGTGTCCCCTCTGTGTCCCGCTGTGTCCCCTCTGTCCACCGCTGTGTCCACACTGTGTCCCGCTGTGTCCTCGCTGTGTCCCCCGCTGTGTCCCCGCTGTGTCCCGCTGTGTCCCGCTGTGACCCGTTGTGTCTCCCCCTGTGTCCAGCTGTGTCCCACTGTGTCCCGCTGTGTCCCCGCTCTGTCCCGCTGTGTACCCCTGTGTCCTCGCTGTGTCCTGCTTTGTCCTGCTGTGTCCCGCTGTGTCCGCCTCTATGTCCCCCGCTGTGTCCCGCTGTGTACCCCGCTGTGTCTCACTGTGTCCCGCTGTGTTCCGCTTTGTTCCGCTGTGTCCCCGCTGTGTGCCTTCTGTGTCCGCTGTAGTGTCCTTCTTTGTCCCCTCTGTGTCCCCGCTGAGTCCCACTGTGTCCCGGTGTGTCCCGCTGTGTCCCTGCTGTGTCCTGCTGTGACCCCGCTGTGTCCTGCTTTGTCCCCGCTTTGTCACCGCTGTTCTCGCTGTGTCCCTCTGTGCCCACGCTGTGTCCCGCTCTGTCCCCGTCTGTATCCCGCTGTGTCCCTGCTGTGTCCCGCTGTGTCCCCGCTGTGTCAGCGATGTGTCCCGCTGTGTCCCGCTGTGTCTCCCGCTGTATCCCGCTATGTCCTCGTTGTGTCCTCCGTTGTGTCCCGCTGTATCCGCGCTGTGTCCCCCACTGTGTCCCCGCTTTGTCCCACTGTGTCCCCGCTGTGTCCCCACTGTGTCCTGTTGTGTCGCCGCTGTGTCCCGCTGTGTCTCGCTGTGTCCACTGCTGTGTCTCCACTGTGTCCCCGCTGTGTCCCCGCTGTGTCCCGTGGTGTCTCACTTTGTCCCCCGCTCTGTCCTCTGCTGTGTCCACGCTGTGTACCGCTTTGTCCCCACTGTGTCCCGCAGTGTCCCGCTGTGTCCCCCGCTGTGTCCTGCTGTGTCTCCCGCTGTGTCCTGCTGTGTCCCGCTGTGTCACTGCTGTGTCCCGCTGTGTCCCTCTGTGTCTCCCTGCTGTCCCACGTTTTATCCCCAATGTGTCCCTGCTGTGTCCCGCTGTGTCCCAGCTGTCCCCCGATGTGAACATTGTGTGTCTCGCTGTGTCCTCGTTGTGTAACCCGCTGTGTCTCCGCTGCGTCGCGCTGTGTCCCGCTGTGTCCCACTGTGTCTCCCACTGTGTCCCGTTGTGTCCACTGCCTTGGCACTGCTGTGTCCCGCTGTGTCCTCGCTGTGTCCCGCTGTGTCCCGCTGTGTCCCTCTGTGTCCCCGCTCTCCCCCGCTGTGTCCTGCTGTGTCCCCTCTGGGTCGACGCTGTGTCCCGCTCTGTTCTCACTTTGTCCCCGCTGTGTCCAGCTGTGTCCCGCTGGGTCCCCGCTGTGTCCCGCTGTGTCCCCACTGTGTCCCCGATGTGTCCGGCTGTGTCCCGCTGTGTCCGTCTCTTTGTCACCCACTGTGTCCCCCGCTGTGTCCCGCTCTGTCCCCCGCTGTGTCATTGCTGAGTCCCTGCTGTGTCCCTGCTGTGTCCCCGCTGTGTCCCCGCTGTGTCCCGCTGTGTCCCCGCTCTGTCCCGCTGTGTTCCCCTGTGTCCTCGCTGTTTCGCCCGCTGTTTCCCCGCTGTGTCACTCTGTGT
>NW_012305229.1:0-2845 GCF_000151885.1 Dipodomys ordii
AGTCAGTAGTACACAGAAGGATCATAGGCGAGCGACATAGAGTACACAACAGGGGATACAGCACGGGACAGGCGACACACAGTGGAGCCAGAGCGGGGACTCAGCATTTTACTGAGTGAGTCACAGATGGTTATATAGTGGGACTCAGCGTGGTACGCAGAGAGGACACTAGAGTACACAGCAGGACACAGAGTTGATACATCGGGGACACATCGGTACACAGCGGCGTACACAGTTGGGTACACATCGGGACACATCGTGGGACACAGCATGGACACAGCGGAACAAAGTGTGGGACACAGCGAGGACACAGCGGGACTCATCGGGACATAGTTGGGACACAGCAGTAGACACAGCTGGACTCAGTGGGTGACACAGCGGGACACAGCGGGGGACACAGTGGGGGTCAGAGAGGGGACACAGCGGGACACAGCGGGGAAACAGCTGGACACAGCGCGGTACACAGCGTGACACAGTGAGCACACTACGGGGACCCAGCGGGACAGAACGGGACACACCGGGGACAGAGCGGGACACAGTGGGGCTCAGCGGGGGACACACCGGGACACAACGGGACACAGCGGGGACACAACAGTGGACACAGAGGGACACAGCGGGGGACACAGTGGGACACAGCAGGGGACACAGCGGGTGACACAGCGGGACACAGCGGGACACACAGGGAACACAGTGGGGACACAGCGGGACACAGCGGGGGACACAGCTAGGACACATTGGGACACAGCGAAGACAAAGCAGGTCTCAGCGGGGGACACAGCAGTACACAGCGGGACACAGCAGGACACAGTGTGGGACAAAGCGGAACACAGAGGGGGGCACAGAGGGGTACACAGCGGGACACAGTGGGGACACATTGGGACACAGCGGGGACACAGCAGTACACAGCGGGACACAGTGGGACACAGCGGGGACACAGCAGGGACACAGCGAGGACACAGCGTGCAACAGCGGGACACAGTGGGGGACAAAGCAGGAGACAGCCGGGGACACAGCGAGGACACAGCGGGACCCAGCGGGACACAGAGTCGTTACAGCGGGGACACAGCGGGACACAGCAGGGTACACAGCAGGGGACAAAACGGGACACAGCAGGGGACATAAAGAGGACACAGCGAAACACAGCGTGTGACACAGCGAGGGCACAGCAGGAAACAGCGGGGACACAGCGGGGGCTCAACGGGGGACACAGCCGGGACAAAGCGGGACACCACGGGACACAGCGGGACACAGCGGGACACAGCGGGGACACTGCGGGAACTTAGCGGGACACAGCAGGGTACACAGCGGGACACAGTGGGACACAGCGGGGGACAGAGCGGGGACACAGCGGGACACAGTGGGGACACAGCGGGGACTCACCGGGGGACACAGCCGGGACAAAGCGGGACACCACGGGACACAGAGGGACACAGCGAGACACAGCGGGGACACTGCGGGAACATAGCAGAACACAGCAGGGTACACAGCGGGACACAGTGGGACACAGCGGGGGACACAGCGGGGACACAGCGGGACACAGTGGGGACACAGAAGGGACTCAGCGGGGGACACAGTGGGGGACAAAGCGGGACACCAAGGGACACAGTGTGACACAGTGGGACAAAGTGGGGACACTGCAGGGACACACCGAGACAAAGCAGGGGACACAGCGGGACACAGCGGGGGACACAGCGGGGGTCAGAGAGGGGACACAACGGGACACACCGGGGACAGAGCGGGACACAGTGGGGCACAGTGGGGGACACACCGGGACACAACGGGACACAGCGGGGACGCAGCAGTGGACACAGAGGGACACAGCGGGGAACACAGCGGGACACAGCGGGGGACACAGCGGGGGACACAGCGGGAAACAGAATGGAACACAGCGAGGACACAGCGGGACTCAGCGGGACACAAACGGGGGACACAGCGAGGACACATTGGGACACAGCGGGGACACAGTGGGGAACACAGCGGGGAACACAACTGTACACAGCGAGGACACATTTGGGACACAGCGGGACAAAGCGGGGGACACAGCAGGACACAGCGGGACACAGCGGGACAAAGTGGGTCACAGCGGGGGACACAGCAGGACACAGCGGGGGACACAGCGGGACACAGCCGGGGACACAGCGGGACACAGCGGGTGATACAGCGGGACACAGCAGGACATAGTGGGACACAGCTGGGGACACAGCGGTGACACAGTGGGACACAGAATGGAACACAGCGAGGACACAGCGGGACACAGCGGGACACAATGGGGGACACAGCGAGGACACATTGGGACACAGCGGGGACACAGTGGGGAACACAGCGGGGAACACAACTGTACACAGCGGGACACAGTGGGACACAGCGGGGCACAGCAGGGACACAGCGGGGGACAGAGCAGGACAGAGCGGGACACAGCGGACGACACAGCGAGACACAGCGGGGGACACAGAGGGGTACACAGGGGGACACAGTGGGGGACAAAGCAGGACACAGCCGGGGACATAGCGAGGACACTGCGAGACACTGCGAGAGACACAGCGAGGACACACCGGGACACTGCGGAACACAGCGGGACACAGCAGGGACACAGCAGGGGACACGGGGGGACAAAGTGGGACACAGCGGGGGACACAGCGATGACAAAGCGGGACACAGCGGCGACACAGCGGGACTCAGCAGGGTCACAGCGTGACACAGCGGGACACAGCGGGACACAGCAGGACACAGCGGGAACACAGCAGGGGACACAGCGGGACACAGCGTCGATAGAGCGGGGACACAGCGGGATACAGCGGAGTACACAGCTGGGGACACAAAGGAACACAGTGGGGGACACAGCGGT
>NW_012305230.1:0-2845 GCF_000151885.1 Dipodomys ordii
CCCGCTGTGTCCAGCTGTGTCCCGCTGTGTCCTCTCTGTGTCCCCAGCTGTGTACCCCACTCTGTCCCGCTGTGTCCCCCGCTGTGTCTCTGCTGTGTCCTCGCTGTGTCCCGCTTTGTCTGCTGTGTACTGCTGTGTCCCCCGCTGTGTCCCGCAGTGTCCTGCTGTGTCAAGCTGTTTCCCCGCTGCGTCCCCGCTGTGTCCCTCTGTGTACCCCGCTGTGTCCAGCTTTGTCCCTGCTGTGTCTCACTGTGTCCCACGCTCTGTCCCCCTCTGTTTCCCGCTCTGTCCCCCTCTGTGTCCCGCTGTGTCCCCAGCTGTGTCCCACTGTGTCCCCGCAGGGTCACTGCTGTTTCCCGCTGTGTCCCGCTGTGTTCCGTGGTGTCCCTTTTTGTCTCCCGCTGTGTCCCCCGCTGAGGCTCCGCTGTGTCCCTCTGTGTCCTCGCTGTGTCCCCCGCTGTCTCCCGCTCTGTCCTCCGCTGTGTCTCACGCTTTGTTCCCGCTGTGTCCCACTGTGTCCGGCTGTGCCCCCACTGTGTCCCGTTGTGTAAACAGATGTGTACTACGCTGTGTAACACTGTGTCCCCGCTGTATCGACGCTGTGTCCCGCTGTGTCCCGCTGTGTCCTCGCTGTGTTCCCCGCTGTCTCCCGCTCTGTTCCTCGCTGTGTCTCACGCTTTGTCAACGCTGTGTCCCACTGTGTCCCGCTGTGTCCGGCTGTGCCCCCACTGTGTCCCCTTGTGTCCACAGCTGAATACCACGCTGTGTAACGCTGTGTGCCCGCTGTATCGACGCTGTGTCCCGCTGGGTCCCGCTGTGTCCTCGCTGTGTTCCCCGCTGTGTCCCGCTGTGTCCCCCACTGTGTCCTCGCTGTGTCCCCCGCTGTGTCCTGCTGTGTCCTCGCTGTGTCCCCCGCTGGGTCCCGGTGGGTCCTGCTGTGTCCTCGCTCTGTCCACCGCTGTGTCCCGTTGTGTCCCCAGCTGTGTCCCCCGCTATGTCCCGATGTGTCTACTGCTGTGTCCATGCTATGTCTTGCTGTGTCGCGATGTGTCCCCCGCTGTGTCCGCTGCTTTGTCCTGCTGTTTTCCCCGCTGTGTCACCAATGTGTCCCGCTGTGTCCTCGCTGTGTCCCGCTGTGTCTCGCTGTGCCCCCACTCTGTCCTGTTGTGTCCACAGCTGGGTACCACGCTGTGTAACCCTGTGTCCCCGCTGTATCGACGCTGTGTCCTGCTGGGTGCCATTGTGTCCTCGCTGTGTTCCCCGCTGTGTCCCCCGCTGTGTCCTCGCTGTGTCCCCCGCTGTGTCCCGCTGTGTCCTCGCTGTGTTCCCCGCTGTGTCCCGCTTTGTCCCCCGCTGTGTCCCCCGCTGTGTCCTCGCTGTGTCCCCTGCTGTGTCCCGCTGTGTCCTCACTGGGTCCCCCACTGTGTCCCACTATGTCCCCTGCTGTGTCCTGCTGTGTCCGCTGTGTCCCCGCTGTGTGCCTGCTGTGTCCCGCTGTGTCTCCACTTTGTCCCGCTGTGTCCCACTGTGTCCCCGCTGTGTCCCGCTGTGTCCCGCTGTGTCCCCCCTCTGTTCCCGCTGTGTCCCGCTGTGTACCACGCTGTGTCCAGCTGTGTCACCGCTGTGTCTTGCTGTGGCCACTCTCTGTCTCCGCTGTCCCCCGCTGTGCCCCCCGCTGTGTCCTGCTGTGTCCCGCTGTGTCCCCCGCTTTTTCCTGCTGTGTCCCGCAGTGTCCCCCCTGTGTCCCGCTGTGTAACACTGTGTCCCGTGGTGTCCCACTTTGTCCCACGTTGTGTCCCCCGCTGAGTCCCCTCTGTGTCGCCGCTGTGTTCCCCTGTGTCCTCGCTGTGTCCCCTGCTGTCTCCCGCTTTGTCTCACGCTGTGTTCCGCTGTGTCCCGCTGTGTCCCCGCTGTGTCCCCAGCTGTGTACTGCTGTGTACCCTGCTGTGTCCTGCTATGTTCCCGCAGTGTCCCCGCTGTGTCCCGCTGTGTCCTCGCTGTGTCCCCAGCTGTGTACCCCACTGTGTTCCGCGTGTCCCTGCTGTATCGACGCTGGGTCCCGCTGGGTACCGCTGTGTCATCCCTGTGTCCCCCGCTGTGTCCCGCTGTGTCCCCCGCTGTGTCTCTGCTGTGTCCCTGCTGTGTCCCTCTGTGTACTGCTGTGTCCCCCGCTGAGTCCCGCTGTGTCCCAATGTGTCCTCGCTCTGTCCCCAGCTGTGTCCCGTTGTGTCCTCCCTGTGCCCCCGCTGTGTCCCGCTGTGTCCCCCGCTGTGTCCCCCGCTATGTCCCGCTGTGTCCCCCGTTGTGTCCCACTGTGTCCTTGCTGTGTCCCAGGCTTTGTGCCGCTGTGTCCTCGCTGTGTTCCCCGCTGTGTCCCGCTGTGTCCTGCTGTGTCAGGCTGTTTCCCCGCTGCGTCCCCGCTGTGTCCCTCTGTGTACCCCGCTGTGTCCAGCTTTGTCCCCGCTGTGTCTCGCTGTGTCCCACGCTCTGTCCCCCACTGTGTCCCGCTCTGTCCTCCTCTGTGTCCCGCTGTGTCCCCCGCTGTGTCCCACTGTGTCCCCGCAGGGTCACTGCTGTTTCCCGCTGTGTCCCGCTGTGTTCCGTGGTGTCCCTCTTTGTCTCCCGCTGTGTCCCCCGCTGAGTCCCTGCTGTTTCACCGCTGTGTCCTGCTGTGTCCTCGCTGTGTCCCCCGCTGTCTCCCGCTCTGTCCCTCGCTGTGTCTCACGCTTTGTCAACGCTGTGTCCCACTGTGTCCCGCTGTGTCCGGCTGTGCCCCCACTGTGTCCCGTTGTGTCCACAGCTGAGTACCACGCTGTGTAACGCTGTGTGCCCGCTGTATCGACGC
>NW_012305231.1:0-2845 GCF_000151885.1 Dipodomys ordii
GCGTTACAGGCGTGGTACATAGCTGTGGACACAACGGGACACAGTGTTTTGGCACAGCCGGACTCAGCGGGACACAGTGGGACACAACAGGGACAAAGCGTGAGACACAGCGGGGGACAAAGACGGACACAGCAGGGGACACAGCGAGGAAACAGCGGGACACAGCGGTGACACAGCGGGGACTCAGCGGGGGACACAGTGGGGGACACAGCAAGGACAGAGCGGGACACAGTGGGGGACACAGCAGGACATAGCGGGGGACACAGCGGGGGAAACAGCGGGACACAGCGGGACACAGCGGGGACACCACGGGACACAGTGTGACACAGTGGGACACAGCGGGACACTGCGGGGACACAGCAGGACAAAGCGGGGGACACAGCGGGACACAGCAGGACAAAGCGGGGGACATAGCGGGACACAGCGGAGACAGAGAAGGACCACAGCGGGACACAGCAGTGACACAGCTGGACACAGCGGGGTACACAGCGGGACACAGCGGACACACAGAGGGGACACAGCGGTACACCGCTGTGACAGAGCGGGACACAGTCGGACACAGCGGGACACAGCGGGGGACACAACGGGACACAGCGGGGGACCCAGCGAGGACATAGCGGGGGACACAGCGGTGGACACAGCGCGACACAGCGGGGAACACAGCGAGGACACAGCGGGACACAGCGGGACACAGCGTCGATACAGAGGGGACTCAGCGGAGGACACAGCGGGGGACATAACGGTGGACAAAGTGGGACACCACGGGACACAGTGTGACACAGCGGGACACAGCGGGGACACTGCGGGGACACAGCAGGATAAAGCGGGGGACACAGCGGGAAACAGTGGGACACAGCGGGGGACACAGCGGGGGACAGCGTAGACAGAGAAGGGCCACAGCGGGACAGAGGGGGACACAGTTGGACACAGCGGGGTACACAGCGGGACACAGCGGGCACACCGGGGACAGAGCGGGACTCAGCGGGACACAGTGGGGACACAGTGGGACACAGCGGGACAAAGGAGGGGACACAGCGGGACACAGCAGGGGACACAGAGAGGACACATTGGGACACAGTGGGGGACACAGTGAGGACACAGCGGGACACAGCCGGGGAAAAAGCGGGACACAGCGGGGACACAGCAGTGGACACAGCGGGACACAGCAGGGGACACAGCCGGACACAGCAGGGGAAACAGTGGGGGACACAGCGGGACACAGTGGGACACAGCGCGGGACACATGGGGGACACAGCGGGACACAGCGGGGACACAGCGGGACTCAGCGGGGGACACAGCACAATACAGCAGGACACAGTGGGGACACAGCAGGGACACAGCGGAAACACAGCTGGACAGAGCGGGGACACAGCTGGGGACACAACGGGACACATCTTGGGACACAGCGAGGACCCAGCGGAACACAGCGTGGGACTCAGCGAGGACACAGCGGGACACAGCGGGACACAGCGGGGACAGAGCAGTAGACACAGCGGGAACCAGTGGGGGACACAGCGGGACACAGCGGGGACTCACCAGGGGACACAGCGGGGGACAAACTGGGACACCACGGGACACAGTGGGACACAGCGGGACACAGCGGGAGCACTGCAGGGACATAGCGGGACACAGCGGGGTACACAGCGGGACACAGCAGTGGACACAGCGGGGACACAGCGGGACACAGCGGGGGACACAGCGAGGACACAGTGGGTCACAGCGGGACACAGCGTGGGACAAAGCAGGAGACAGCGGGGGACACAGCGAGGACACAGCTGGACACAGCAGGGTACACAGAGGGACACAGCGGGAGACACAGAAGGGTACACAGCGGGACACAGCGAGAAACACAGCGAGGTCACAGCGGGGGCCAAAGCAGGACAACACGGGACACAGTGTGACACAGTAGGACACAGCGGGGACACCGCAGGGGCCCAGCGGGACAAAGTGGGCGACACAGCGGGACACAGTGGGAACACAGCGGGGGACACAGCGGGGGACAGCAGGGGACAGAGAGGGGACAAAGCGGGACACAGCGGGGACACTGCTGGACACAGCGGGGTACACAGCGGGACACAGAGGGCACACAGTGGGGACACAGCGGGGGACACAGCTGGACACAGCGGGGGACACAGCGGGACACAGCGGGGGACACAGCGGGGGACACAGCGAGGACACAGCGGGACACAGCGGGACAAAGCGGGACACAGCAGGGACACAGCAGGGACACAGCGGGGGACACAGCGAGGACACAGCGGGACACAGCGGGGACACTGCGGGAACATAGCGGGACACAGCGGGGTACACAGCGGGACACAGCGAAGTACACAGCTGGGGACACAAAGGGACACATCGGGGGACCCAGCGGGACCCAGCAGGACACAGCGTCGATACAGCGGGGACACCGCGGGACATAGTGGGGTACACAGCTGGGGACACAACGGGACACAGCAGTGGACACAGCGAGGACACAGCGGGACACCGCTGGGACACTGAGGGAGCATAGAGGGACACAGCGGGTACACAGCGGGACACAGCAGGGGACACAGAGTGGTACACAGCGGGACACAGCTGGAAACATAGCGAGGTCACAGCGGGGGAAAAAGCGGGACAACACGGGACACAGTGTGACACAGCGGGACAGAACGGTGAGACAGCAGGGGCAAAGCGGGACAAAGCAGGGACACAGCGAGACACAGCGAGACACCGCGGGGGACACAGCGGGGGACAGCAGGGGACAGGGGACACAGCGGGACACAGCGGGGACACAGCTGGACACAGCGGGGTACACAGAGGGACACAGCGGGCACACACTGGGGACACAGCGGGACACAGCGGAACTTGA
>NW_012305232.1:0-2845 GCF_000151885.1 Dipodomys ordii
ACAGCAGGGACACAGCAGTGGACACAGCGGGACACGGCGGGGGACACAGCCGGACACAGCGGGGGAAACAGTGGGGGACCCAGTGGGACACGGTGGGAAACAGCGGGGGACACATGGGGAACACAGTGGGACACAGCGGGGACACAGCGGGACTCAGCGGGGGACACAGCAGTATACAGCAGGACACAGCGGGGACACAGCAGGGACACAGCGGGGGACACAGCGGGACACAGCGGGGGACACAGCGGGACACAGAGGGGGACACAGTGGGGTACACAGCGGGACACATCTTGGGACACAGCGGGGACACATCGGGACACACTGGGGGACAGATCGAGGACACAGCGGGATAGAGCGAGACACAGCGAGGACCAGGCGGAACACAGCGTGGGACACAGGGGCGGACAGAGTGGGACACAGTGGGACACAGCGGGGGACGCAGGGAGGACACAGCAGGAACCAGCGGGACCCAGCGTCGATACAGCGGGGACACAGCGGGACACAGCGAGGTACACAACTGGGGACACAACGGGACACAGCGGGGAACACATGGAGGACATAGCGGGACCCAGCGGGACCCAGCGTCGTTACAGCGGGGACACAGCGGGACACAGCGGGGTGCATAGCTGGGGACACAACGGGACACAGAGAGTACCCAGCGGGACACAGTGGTCCAAAGCGGGGACACTGCGGGAACATAGTGGGACACAGCGGGGTACACAGTGGGACACAGTGGGACACAGCTAGGGACACAGCGGGGACAAAGCGGCAGACAGCGGGGGACACAGCGAGGACACAGCAGGACACAGCGGGACACAGCGGGGGACACAGCGGGGGACAGCGGAGACAGAGAGGGGCCAAAGCAAGACACAGCGGTGACACAGCTGGACACAACAGAGTACACAGCAGGACACAGCCGGGCACACAGCGGGGACACAGCGGGACACAGCAGGGACCGAGCGAGACATAGCGGGACACAGCCGAACACAGCAGGGGGCACAGCGGGACACAGCGGGGGACCCAGCGAGTACACAGCGGGACACAGTGGGTGACACAGCTGGGGACACAGCGGGACACAGCGGGGAACACAGCAAGGACACAGCGGGACACAGCAGGACACAGCATCCATACAGCGGGGACACAGTGTTACACAGCGTGGTACCCAGCTGTGGACACAACGGGGCCGAGTGGGGGCACAGCGAGACACAGCGGGACACAGCGAGGACACAGTGGGACACATTGGTGACACAGCGGGTGACACAGCAGGACACAGCAGCGGACACAGCGGGGGACACAGCGGGACACAGCGCGACACAGCGGGGGACACAATGGGGACACAGCGGGACACAGCGGGGGACACAGCGAGGACACAGCGGAACATAGCAGGGGACACAGAGAGGACACAGCGGGACACAGCGAGACACAGCGGGACACAGCGTGGACACAGCAGTACACACAGCGGGACATAGCAGGGGACACAACTGGGGACACAACGGGACACAGCTGGGGACACAGCGAGGACAGAGCGGGAAACAGCGGGACACAGCAGGGACACAGCGTCGATACAGAGGAGACACAGCGAGACACAGCGGGGAACACAGGAAGGAAACAGCGGGACCCAGTGGGACACAGAGTCGATACAGCGGGACACAACGGGGTACACAGCTAGGAACACAACGGGACACAGCGGGGGACACAGCGAGGACACAGCGGGACACAGCGGGACACAGCGGGGGACACAGCGGGACCCAGCGGGAGACCCAGCGAGGACACAGCAGGACACAGCGGGGGACACAGGGGGACACAGCGGGGAACACAGCGGGGGACACAGCAGGACACAGCGGGGAACACAGCGAGGACACAGCGTGGACACAGCGGGACACAGCGTCGATACAGCGGGCACACAGAGTTACACAGCGTGGTACACAGCGGAGGACACAGTGGGACACAGTGGGCTACCCAGTGAGGACACAGCGGGAACAACAGGGGACACAACGAGGACACAGCGGGGGACACAGTGGGGGACACAGCGGGACACAGTGGGGAACACAGCGAGGACACAGCGGGACCCAGCGGGACCCAGCATCGATACAGCGGGGACGCAGCGTTACACAGCGTGGTACACAGCTGTGGACACAACGGGGCACAGTGGGGGCACAGCGGGACACAGCGGGACACAGCGGGACACAGTGTGACTCAGCGGAAACAAAGCATGAGACACAGCAGGAGACAGAGCGGGAGACAGCCGGGGACACAGCGAGGACACAGCGGGACACAGCAGTGACACAGCGGGGACTCAGAGGGGGACACAGCGGGGGACAAAGAGGGACACCACGGAACACAGCGGGATACAGCGGGAAACAGCGGTGACCCTGCGGGGACACAGTGGGATACAGTGGGGGACACAGCGGGACACAGAGGGGGACAGAGCCGGACACAGTGGGGGACAGAGCGTCGGACACAGCGAGACACAGCGGGGACAAAGCTGGACACAGCGGGGTACACAGAGGGACACAGCGGGGACGCAGCGGGGAAACAGCGTGACACAGCAGGACACAGCGGGACACAGCGGGGGACACAGCGAGGACACAGCGGCACACAGCATGGGACACAGCAAGGACACAGTGGGACACAGCGGGGGACACAGCGGGACATAGCGGGGGACACAGCGGGGGACAGAGCGGGACACAGCGGGACACAGAGGGGGACACAGGGAGGACACAGCGGGACACAGCGGGGGACAGAGCGAGGACACATTGGGACACATTGGGACACAGCGGGACTCAGCGGGGGACACAGCAGTACACAGCAGGACAAAGCGGGACACAGCGGGGACACAGCAGGG
>NW_012305233.1:0-2845 GCF_000151885.1 Dipodomys ordii
TTCTTCGGTTTCTTCTGCGTCTATTTCTGCAACTCCTTCTGTTAATGCTTCTCCTTCTGCTTCTGCTTCTTTTCCTTCTTCTATTTATTCTCCTTCCGCTTCTGCCGCTTCTGCTTCTTCTTCTCCTGTTTCTCTTTATGATTATTCTTCTGCTTCTCCTTCTCCTCCTTCTTCTGCTTCTCCTTCTGCTTCTGCTTCTGCTTCTCCTTCTGAATCTTCTTCTGTTTCAATTTCTCCTTCTTCTGCTTTTCATTCTGCTTCTGCTTCTCCTGCTTCTGCTTCTCCTGCTTCTCCTTCTCCTTCTCTTTCTACTTCTGCTTATCCTTCTCTTTCTTCTACTCCAAATCCTTCTCTTTCTCCTTCTCCTTCTTCTGCTTCTGCTTCTCCTGCTGCTTCCTCTTCTGCTTCTTTTGATTTTTCTATTTCTTCTACTTCAGCTTATGCTTATTCTGCTTCTCCTTCTGCTTCTCCTTCTGCTTCTGCTTCTGCTCTTCTCCTTCTTCTGCTTCTGCTTCTCCTGCTTCTTCTGCTTCTGCTTCTCCTGCTTCTCGTTCTGCTTCAGGTTCTGCTTCTGCTTTTTCTGCTTCTTCTCCTTCTGCTTCTCCTGCTTCAGCTTCTTCTGCTTCTCCTGCTACTCTTTCTCCTTCTCCTTCTGCTTCTGTTTCTACTTCTGCTTCTGCTTCTGCTCTTCTCCTTCTTCTGTTTCTTCTGCTTCTGCTTCTCCTGCTTCTTCTGCTTCTGCTTCTCCTTCTGCTGCTCCATCTCCTTCTCGTTCTTCTGCTTCTCCCACTGCTTCTGCTTCATTTGCTTATTCTTTTTCTTCTGCTTCTGCTTCTCCTGCTTCTGCTGCTTCTACTACTTCTCCTATGCTTCTCCTCTTCTCTCTCTTCTCCTCCTCCTCCTCCTCCTCCTCTCTTCTCTCTCTTCTTCTTCATCTTCTTCTTCTTCATCTTCTTCTTCTTCTTCTTCTTCTTCTTCTACTATTTCTTCTTCTTCTTCTTCTTCTTCTTCTTCTTCTTCTTCTTCTTCTTCTTCTTCTTCTTCTTCTTCTTCTTCTTCTTCTTCTTCTTCTTCTTCTTCTTCTTCTTCTTCTTCTCTTTCTTCTGCTTCTGTTTGCCTGCTTCTTAAGCTTCTACTGCTTCTCTTTCTGCTTCTCATTCTACTTCTGCTTCTCCTATTGCTTCTGCTGCTCTTCCTTCTCCTTCTCCTACTTCTACTTCTTCTTCTGCGTCTGCTTCTTCTGCTTCTCCTGCTTCTCCTTCTGCATCTTCTTCGGCTTCTTCTTCTCCTTCTGCTGCTTCTTCTGCTTCTCCTTCTGCTACTCCTTCGCTTCTGCTGCTTCTCCTTCTGATTCTCCTTCTGCTTCTGCTTCTGTTTTTCCTTCTCCTTCTCGTTCTTCTGCTTTTCCTTCTGCTTCTGCTGCAACTGCTACTACTTCTGCTTCTTCTGTTTCTTCTGCTTCTCCTGCTGCTTTTGATTCTCTTTCTGCTTCTGCTTCTCCTTCAGCTTCTCATTCTGCTTCTCCAGATTCTGCTTCTTCTGCTTCTCCTGCTTCTCCTTCTGCTTCAGGTTCTGCTTCTGCTTCTTCGGATTCTTATGCTTCTTCTTCTCCTGCTGCTGCTTCTTCTGCTTCCCCACCTTCTATTTCTGCTTCTCCTTCTGCTTCGGCTTCTCCTTCTGCTTCTTGTCCTTCTCCTGTTTCTTCTGCTTCGGCTTCTCTTTTTTCTGCATCTCCTGCTTCTCCTTTTGCTGCTCTTTCTGCTTCTCCTGCTGATTTTCCTTCTACTGCTCCTTCTTCTGCTTCTCTTTCTGCTTCTCCTTCTGTTTCTCCTTCTTCTTCTCCTTCTCGTTCTTCTGCTTTTCCTTCTGCTTCTGCATCTTCTGCTTCTTCTGCTACTGCCTCTGCTTCTTCTGTTTCTTCTGCTTCTCCTTCTGCTTTTGTTTCTCTTTCTGCTTCTGCTTCTCCTTCTGCTTCTGCAGATTCTGCTTCTTCTGCTTCTCCTGCTTCTCCTTCTGCTTCAGGTTCTGCTTCTGCTTCTTCGGCTTCTTCTGCTTCTGCTTCTCCTGCTGCTGCTTCTTCTGCTTCTCCTGCTTCTCTTTCTGCTTTTCCTTCTGTTTCTGCTTCTCCTTCTGCTTCTTCTCCTTCTTCTGTTTCTTCTGCTTCTGCTTCTCCTGCTTCTGCTTCTCCTGCTTCTCGTTCTGCTTCTCTTTCTGCTTTTCTTTCTGCTTCTCCTTCTGCTTCTGCTTCTCCTTCTGCTTCTGCTTCAATTTCTCCTTCTTCTTCTCATTCTGCTTCTGCGTCTTCTGTTTCTTCTGCTTCTCCTGCTTCTGCTTCTCCTGCTTCTCCTACTTCTCGTGCTGCTTTTCCTTCTGCGTCTCTTTCTGCTTCTGCTTATCCTTCTGCTTCTCCTACTCCTAATCCTTCTCTCTCGCCTTCTCCGTCTTCTTCTTCTGCTTCTCCTGCTGCTTCTGCTTCTGCTTATTCTACTATTTCTGTTTCTTCCGATTCTGCTTCAGATTGTGCTTCTTCTGTTTCTCCTTCTGCTTCAGATTCTGCTTCTGCTTCTTCGGCTTCTACTGTTTCTTCTGCTTCTGCTTCTCCTGCTTCTCTTTCTGCTTCTCCTTCTTCTTCTGCTTCTCCTTCTTCTGCTGCTTCTGCTCTTCTCTTTCTTCTGTTTCTTTTGCTTCTGTTTCTTCTGCTTCTTCTTCTTCTGTTTCTTCTGATGTAACTTCTGCTTCTCCTTCTTCTCCTTCTCTTTCTGCTTCTACTTCGGATTCTTCTGATTCTCCTGCATTCTCCTTCTTGTTCTCCTTCTGTTTCTGCTTCTCATTCTGCTTCTGCTTC
>NW_012305234.1:0-2845 GCF_000151885.1 Dipodomys ordii
CAGAAATGTGTCCCCAGCTGAGTACCCCCGCTGAGGTCCGCTGCTGTGTACCATTGTGTCCCCCTCTGTGTCCCCAACTTTTCTCACTGTGTCCCCCGCTGTGTCCGGGCTGTGTCCCCGCTGTTCTCCGGTGTGTCCTTGCTGTGTCCCGCTGTGTCCCGCTCTGAACTGCTGTGTCCCCCGCTGTGTCCCGCTGTGTCCCACTGTGTCCCCCGCTTGTCCCGCTGTGTCTACTGGTGTGTCCCTGCTGTGTCCTGCTGTGTCCCGCTGTGTCCTCGCTGTGTCCCACGCTGTGTTCCGCTGTGTCCTCGCTATGTCCCCCGATGTGTCCCTTTGTGTCCCCACCTGTGTAACCCGCTGTGTCCCGCTGTGTCCCCGCTGTGTCCTTGCTGTGTTCCCCGCTGGGTCCTGCTGTGTACCCCTCAGTGTCCCCCTCTCTTTTCCGCTGTGTCTCCCGCTGTGTCCCGCTGTGTCCCGCTGTGTACTGCTGGTCCCCCGCTGAGTCCCGCTGTGTCCCCGCTGTGTCCCGCTGTGTCCCACCTGTATCCCACGCTGTGTCCAGCTGTGTCCCGCTGTGTCCCCCACTGTGTCCCCCGTGGTGTCCCGCTGTGTCCCCCGCTGTGTCCCGCTGTGTCCCTGCTGTGTCCCCTTGTGTCCCGCTGTTTCCCCCGCTGTGTCCCGATGTGTCCCCCTCTGTGTCCCGCTGTGTCCCCCGCTGTGTCCCCCTGTGTCCCGCTGTGTCCCCCGCTTGTCCCGCTGTGTCTACTGCTGTGTCCGTGTTGTGTCCCGCTGTGTTCCGCTGTGTCCCGCTGTGTCCCGCTGTGTCCTCGCTGTGTCCCACGCTGTGTTCCGCTGTGTCCTCGCTATGTCCCCCGATGTGTCCCTTTGTGTCCCCAGCTGTGTAACCCGCTGTGTCCCACTGTGTCCCCGCTGTGTCCCACTATGTACCCCTCTGTGTCCCCCTCTGTGTCCCGCTGTGTCTCCCGCTGTGTCCCGCTGTGTCCCGCTGTGTCCCACCTGTATCGCCCGCTGTGTCCAGCTGTGTCCCGCTGTGTCCTCCCTGTGTCCCTCACTGTGTTCCGCTGTGTCCTCCGTTGTGTCCTTCTGTGTCCCGCTGTGTCCCCCGCTGTATCGTCGCTGTGTCCTGCTGGGTCCCGCTGGGTCCTCGCTTTGTTCCCTACTGTGTCCCGCTGTGTCCCCCGCTGTGTCCCCCGCTGTGTGCCACGCTGTGTCCCCGCTGTGTCCCCCGCTGTGTCCCGCTTTGTCCCCGCTGTGTCCCACTGTGTCCGGCTGTGTCTGCCGATGTGTTCCTGCTGTGTTGCCACTGTGTCCCGCTGTGACCACCTTTGTCCCTCTGTGTCCCCCCCTTAGTCCCCGCTGTTTCCCCACTGGGTCTCGCTTTGTCCCCGCTGTGTCCCGCTCTGTCCCCCGCTATGTCCCCTTCTTTGTCCCCGCTGTGTCCCGCTGTGTCCCGTTGTGTCCCCCGCTGTGTCCCGCTGTGTCCCCCTCTGTCCCCCGCTTTGTCTCGCTGTGTCCCCGCAGTGTCCCCGCTGTGTTCCGTTGTGTCACACTGGGTCCCGTGGTGTCCTGCTTTGTCCCCCGCTGTGTCCCCCGCTGAGTCCCTTCTGTGTCCACCCTGTGTCCCGCTGTGTCCTCGCTGTGTCCCCCGCTATCACCCGCTTTGTCGCATGCTGTGTCCCACTGCGTCCTCGCTGTGTTTCCTGGCTGTGTCCCGCTGTGTCCCCGCTTTGTCCCCCGCTGTGTCCCACTGTGTCCCGCTTTGTACCCTGCTCTGTCCTGCTATGTTCCCGCAGTGTCACCGCTGTGTAGCGCTGTGTCCCGCTGTGTCCCGCTGTGTCCCATGGTGTCCTGCTTTGTCCCCCGCTGTGTCCCCCGGTGAGTCCCCGCTGTGTCCCGCTGTGTCCTCCCTGTGTCCCCGCATTGTCCCGCTGTGTCCCCCGCTGTGTCCCGCTGTGTCTACTGCTGTGTCCCTGCTGTGTCCCACTGTGTACACTGCTGTGTCCCCGCTGTGTCCCGCTGTGTCCCGCTGTGTCCGCTGCTGTGTCTCCGCTGTGTCCCGCTGTGTCCTCCCTGTATCCCCCGCTGTGTCCCCCTGTGTCCCCCGCTTTGTCCCACTGTGTCTACTGCTGTGTCACTGCTGTGTCCCGCAGTGTCCCGCTGCGTCCAGCTGTGTCCTCGCTGTGTCCCACGCTGTGTTCCGCTTTGTCCTCTTCTTGTCCCGCTGTGTCTACTGCTGTGTCCCTGCTGTGTCCCGCTGTGTTCCGCTGTGTCCCGCTGTGTCCCGCTGTGTCTTCGCTGTGTCCCAAGCTGTATTCCGCTATGTCCTCGCTGTGTCCTCCGATGTGTCCCTTTGTGTCCCCAGCTGTGTAACCCGCTGTGTCCCGCTGTGTCCCCGCGGTGTCATCGCTGTGTTCCCCGCTGTGTCCCACTGTGTACCCCTCTGTGTCCCCCTCTGTGTCCCGCTGTGTCCCACCTGTATCCCCCGCTGTGTCCAGCTGTGTCTCACTGTGTCCCCTGCTGTGTCCCCCTGTGTCCCGCTGTGTCCCCCGCTGTGTCCCGCAGTGTCCCTGCTGTGTCCCCCTTGTGTCCGGCTGTTTCCCCTGCTATGTCCCGCTGTGTCCTTGCTGTGTCCCCCGCTGTGTCCCGCTGTGTCTTCGCTGTGTCCCCCGATGTGTCCCTCTGTGTCCCCCGCTGTGTCCCCCGCTTGTCCCGCTGTGTCTACTGTTGTGTCCCTGCTGTGTCCCGCTGTGTCCTCGCTGTGTCCCACGCTGTGTTCCGCTGTGTCCCCGCTGTGTCCTTGCTGTGTCCCCGCTGGGTCCTGCTG
>NW_012305235.1:0-2845 GCF_000151885.1 Dipodomys ordii
ATCATTGTGTCTCGCTGTGTCCCCCGCTCTGTCCCCCGCTGTGTCCCGCCTTGTCCCCCTCTGTGTCCCGCTGTGTCCTGCTGTGTCCCCCGCTGTGTCCCGCTGTATCCACGCAGTGTCCCGCTTTATCCCACTGTGTCCCGTTGTGTTCCGTGTTGTCCCGTTTGTGCCCCTCAGTGTCCCCCGCTGTGTCCCAACTGTGTCCCCGCTGTGTCCCGCTGTGTCCTCGATGTGTCCCCTGCTGTGTCCTGCTCTGTTCCCCGCTGTGTCGCCCACTTTGTCCCAAATGTGCCCCGCTGTGTCCCGCTGTGTCCCGCTGTGTCCCGCTGTATCCCGCTACGTCCCCCACTATGTCCCGTTGTGTCCCCAGCTTTGTACCCCGCTGTGTCCTGCTGTGTCCCCACTGTATCGAAGCTATGTCCCGCTGGGTCCCGCTGGGTCCTCTTTGTGTACCCCGCTGTGTCCCACTGTGTCCCCCGCTGTGTCCCTCGCTGGGTTCCGCTGTGTCCCCTGCTGTGTACCGCTGTATCCTCCCTGTGTCCCCTGCGGTGTCCCGCTGTGTCCCCTGCTGTGTCACTCGCTGTGTCCCTGCTGTGCCCCACTGTGTCCCACTGTGTCCCGCTGTGTCTTGCTGTGTCCCCCGCTGAGTTCCGCTGTGTACCCGCTGTGTCCCAATGTGTCCTCGCTGTGTCCCCCGCTGTGTCCCGCTGTGTCCCGCTGTGTCCCTCTGTGGCACCTGCTGTATGCCCGCTCTGTCCGCTCTGTGCCCGCTTTGTCCGGCTTTGTCCGGCTGTGTCCACTGCTGTGACCCCGTTGTGCCTTGATGTGTCCGGCTCTGTACCCCACTGTGTCCAGCTGTGTCCCCGCTGTGTCCCGCTGTGTCCCCCACTGTGTCCCAATGTGTCCCCTGCTGTGTCCCCCACTGTGTCCCGCTGTGTCCCCTGCTGTGTCTGGCTGTGTCCCCCGCTGTGTCCCGCTGTGTCCACTGCTGTGACCCCGTTGTGCCTTGCTGTGTCCCGCTGTGTCCGCCACTGTGTCCCGCTGTGTCCTCGCTGTGTCCCATTGTGTCCCCGCTGTTTCCCTGCTGGGTCCTGCTGGGTCCCGCTGTGTCCCGCTGGGTCCCCCGCTTTGTCCCGCTGTGTCCCCGCAGTGCCCCCGCTGTGTCCCGCTGTGTCCCACTGTGTCCTGTGGTGTCCAGATTTGTCCCCCGCTATGTCCCCTGCTGAGTCCCCTCTGTGTCCCCGCTGTGTCTCCCGCTGTGTCCCGCTTTGCCCTTGCTGTGTACCCCGCTGTGTCCCTCTGTTTCCCCCGCTGTGTCCCGCTGTGTCCCCTGCTGTGTCCCCACTGTGTCACGCTGTGTTTCGCTGTGTCCTGCTGTGTCACGCTCTGTCCCATCTGTGTCCCTCTGTGTTCAGCTCTGTCCCCATTGTGTGTCCGCTGTGCCCCGCTGTGTACCCTTTCTGTGTCCATCTGTGTCCCCTCTGTGTCCCGCTGTATCCCTTTCTCTATCCCACGCTGTCCACCGCTGTGTCCCCCGGCTGTGTCCCGCTGTGTCCCACTGCGTCCCGCTGTGTCCCGCTGTGCCCCCACTGTGTCCCGTTGTGTCCACAGCTTTGTACCATGCTGTGTAACGCTGTGTCTCCGCTGTATCGACGCTGTGTCCCGCTGGGTCCCAATGTGTCCTCGCTGTGTTCCCCGCTGTGTCCAGCTGTTTCCCCCACTTTGTCCCCCACTATGTCCTCGCTCTGTCCCCCGCTGTGTCCCTCTGTGTCCCGCTGTGTCCTCGCTGTGTCCCCCTCTGTGTCCTGCTGTGTCCCCCGCCGTGTCCCGCTGTGTCCCGCTGTGTCCCGCTGCGTCCCCGCTGTGTCCCGGTGTGTCCCGCTTTGTCCCCCACTGTGTCCCGCAGTGACCCCGCTGTGTCCCGCTGTGTCCCACTGTGTCCCGTGGTGTCCCGCTTTGTCCCCCGCTGTGTCCCCGGCTGAGTCTCGCTGTGTCCCCACTGTGTCCTTTCTGTGTCCCCCGCTGTGTCCTGCTCTGTTCCCCACTGTGTCTCCCGTTTTGTCCCTGCTGTGCCCCGCTGTGTCCCGCTGTGTCCCGCTGTGTCCCCCCCTGTGTCCCGTTGTGTCAACAGCTGTGTACCCCGCTGTGTCCCTGCTGTATCGACGCTGTGTCTCGCTGGGTCCTGTTGTGTCTCTCTCTGTGTTCCCCACTGTGTCCAGCTGTGTCCCCCGCTGTGTCACTTGCTGTGTCCCCCGCTGTGTCCCGCTGTGTCCCCGCTGTGTCCCGTTGGGTCCCGCAGTGTCCCCCACTAAGTCCCGTTGTGTCACCGCTGTGTCCTGCTGTGTCCCCGCTCTATCGACGCTGTGTCCCGCTGGGTCCCGCTGTGTCCTCTCTTTGTTCCCCGCTGTGTCCCGCTGTGTCCCCCGCTGTGTCTCTCGCTGTGTCCCGCTGTGTCCCCGGCTGTGTCCGGCTGTGTCCCTCTGTGTCCCCCGCTGTGTCCTTGCTGTGTCCCCACTGTGTCCCGCTGTGTCCCGCAGTGTCCCCAGCTGTGTCCCGCTGTGTCCTCACTGTGTCCCCCGCTGTGTCCCGCTTTTTCCTTGCTGTGTACCCCGCTGGGTCCCTCTGTGTCCCCGGCTTGTCCCGCTGTGTCCCCTGCTGTGTCCCCACTGTGTCACGCTGTGTTTCGCTGTGTCCGGCTGTGTCCTCGCTCTGTCTCATTCAGTGTCCAGCTGTGTCCTCCCTGTGTCCCCCGCTGTGTCCCGCTGAGTCCCCTGCTGTGTCCCGCTGTGTCCCACTGTGTCACGCTCTGTCCCATCTGTGTCCCTCTGTGTCCAGCTCTATCCCC
>NW_012305236.1:0-2844 GCF_000151885.1 Dipodomys ordii
CTTCTTGTTCTCCTTCTGTTTCTGCTTCTCTTTCTGCTTCTGCTTCTCCTTCTGCTGCTCCTTCTCCTTCTTCTTCTTCGCTTCTCTCACGCTTCGCTTCGCTTCTTTTGCTTATTCTTTTTCTTCTGCTTCACTTCTCCTGCTTCTGCTTCTTCTGCTTCTACTGCTTCTCCTTATACTTCTCCTTATGCTTCTCCTTATGCTTCTCCTTATGCTGCTGCTGCTTCTTCTTCTTCTTCGTCTTCTTCTTCTTCTCTTTCTTCTGCTTCTGCTTTTCCTGCTTCTTCTGCTTCTACTGCTTCTCTTTCTGCTTCTTGTCCTTCTCCTGTTTTTTCTCCTTCTGCTTCTCCTGCTTCTGCTTCTTCTGCTTTTCCTGCTTCTCTTTCTGCTTCTCCTGCTTCTGCTCCTTCTCTTTCTTCTGTTTCTTCTTCTTCTGCTTCTCCCGCTTGTGCTTCTTCTGCTTCTCCTGCTTCTCGTTCTGCTTCTCTTCGTCGGCTTCTCTTTCTATTTCTGCTTCTGCTTCTTCTGATTCTGCTTCTTCTCCTTCTTCTTCTCCTTCTGCTTCTGTGTCTTCTGCATTTCCTGCTTCTCCTTCTGCATCTCCTTCTGCTTGTGCTTTTCCTTCTGCTTCTTCTTCTGCTCCGGCTTCTCCTTCTCCTTCTTCTGCTTCTCCGTCTGCTTCTGCTTCTTCTGCTTCCCCTCCTTCTCTTTCTGCTTCTCCTTCTGTTTCTGCTTCTCCTTCTGCTTCTTGTCCTTCTCCTGTTTCTTCTGCTTCTGCTTCTTCTGTTTCTGCATCTCCTGCTTCTCCTTCTGCTGCTCTTTACTGCTTCTCCTGCTGCTTTTCCTTCTCCTGCTCCTTCTTCTGCTTCTCTTTCTGCTTCTCATTCTGTTTCTCCTTCTCCTTCTCCTTCTCGTTCTTCTGCTTTTCCTTCTGCTTCTCCTTCTGCTTCTACATCTTCTGCTACAGCCTCTACTTTTTCTGTTTCTTCTGCTTCTCCTTATGCTTCTCTTTCTGCTTTTGCTTCTCTTTCTGCTTCTGCTTCTCCTTATTCTGCTTCTTCTGCTTCTCCTGTCTGCTTCTCCTGTATCTCCTTATGCTTCAGGTTCTGCTTCTGCTTCTTCGGCTCCTTCTGCTTCTGCTTCTCCTGCTGCTGCTTCTTCTGCTGCTCCTGCTTCTATTTCTGCTTTTCCTTCTGTTTCTGCTTCTTCTCCTTCTTATGTTTCTTCTTATGTTTCTTCTGCTTCTGCTTCTCCTGCTTCTGCTTCTCCTGCTTCTCGTTGTGCTTCTCTTTCTGCTTCTCCTTCTCCTTCTTCAGCTTCTCCTTCTGCTTCTCCTTCTCCTTCTGCTTCAATTTCTCCTTCTGCTTCTCATTCTGCTTCTGCGTCTTCTGTTTCTTCTGCTTCTCCTGCTTGTCCTACTTCTCGTGCTGCTTCTCCTTCTGCGTCTCTTTCTGCTTCTGCTTATCCTTTTGCTTCTCCTACTCCTAATCCTTCTCTTTCGCCTTCTCCTTCTTGTTCTTCTGCTTGTCCTGGTGCTTCTGCTTCTGCTTATTCTACTATTTCTGTTTCTTCTGCTTCTGCTTCAGATTGTGCTTCTTCTGTTTCTCCTTCTGCTTCAGATTCTGCTTCTGCTTCTTCGGCTTCTCCTGTTTCTTCTGCTTCTGCGTCTCCTGCTTCTTCTGGTTCTCCTGCTCCTCTTTCTGCTTCTCCTTCTGCTTCTGCTTCTCCTTCTGCTTCTGCTTCTGCTCTTCTCCTTCTTCTGTTTCTTTTGCTTCTGTTTCTTCTGCTTCTTCTTCTTCTGTTTCTTCGGATTCTACTTCTGCTTCTCCTTCTTCTCCTTCTCTTTCTGCTTCTTCTGATTCTCCTGCTTCTCCTTCTTGTTCTCCTTCTGTTTCTGCTTCTCTTTCTGCTTCTGCTTCTCCTTCTGCTGCTACTTCTCCTTCTCCTTCTTCTGCTTCTCTCACTGCTTCTGCTTCTGCTTCTTTTGCTTATTCTTTTTCTTCTGCTTCAGCTTCTCCTGCTTCTGCTTCTTCTGCTTCTACTGCTTCTCCTTATACTTCTCCTTATGCTTCTCCTTATGTTTCTCCTTATGCTGCTGCTTCTTTTTCTTCTTCTTCTTCGTCTTCTTCTTCTTCTCTTTCTTCTGCTTCTGCTTTTCCTGCCTCTTCTGCTTCTACTGTTTCTCTTTCTGCTTCTTGTCCTTCTCCTGTTTCTTCTCCTTCTGCTTCTCCTGCTTCTGCTTCTTCTGCTTTTCCTGCTTCTCTTTCTGCTTCTCCTTATGCTTCTCCTTCTGGTTCACTCCTTCTCCTTCTTCTGTTTCTTCTTCTTCTGCTTCTCCCGCTTCTGCTTCTTCTGCTTCTCCTGCTTCTCGTTCAGCTTCTCTTCGTCGGCTTCTCTTTCTATTTCTGCTTCTGCTTCTTCTGATTCTGATTCTTCTCCTTCTTCTTCTCCTTCTGCTTCTGCGTCTTCTGCATTTCCTGCTTCTCCTTCTGCATCTCCTTCTGCTTGTGCTTTTCCTTCTGCTTCTTCTTCTGCTCCAGCTTCTCCTTCTCCTTCTTCTGCTTCTCCGTCTGCTTCTGTTTCGTCTGCTTTTCCTGCTTCTCCTTCTGCTTCTCCTTCTATTTCTCCTTCTCGTTCTTCTGCTATTCCTTCTGCTTCTCTTTCTGCTTCTGCATCTTCAGCTTCTTCTGCTACTGATTCTGCTTCTTCTGTTTCTTCTGCTTCTCCTTCTGCTTTTGCTTCTCTTTCTGCTTCTGCTTCTCCTTCTGATCTCCTTCTTCTTCTCCAGATTCTGCTTCTCTGCTTCTCTTCTGCTTAGGTTCTGCTTTTGCTTCTTCGGCTTCT
>NW_012305237.1:0-2844 GCF_000151885.1 Dipodomys ordii
TGTCCCAATGTGTCCCAATGTGTCCTCGCTCTGTCCCCCGCTGTGTCCCTTTGTGTCCTCCCTGTGCCCCCGCTGTGTCCCGCTGTGTCCCCCGCTGTGTCCCCTGCTATGTCCCGCTGTGTCCCCCGCTATGTCCCACTGTGTCCTTGCTGTGTCCCAGGACTTGTGCCGCTGTGTCCTCGCTGTGTCCCCCGCTGTGTCCCGCTGTGTCCTGCTGTGTCACGCTGTTTCCCCGTTGCGTCCCCGCTGTGTCCCTCTGTGTACCCCGCTGTGTCCAGCTTTGTCCCCGCTGTGTCTCGCTGTGTCCCACGCTCTGTCCCCCACTGTATCCCGCTCTGTCCTCCTATGTGTCCCGCTTTGTCCCCCGCTGTGTCCCACTGTGTCCCCGCAGGGTCACTGCTGTTTCCCGCTGTGTCCCGCTGTGTTCCGTGGTGTCCCTCTTTGTCTCCCACTGTGTCCCCCGCTGAGTCCCTGCTGTTTCACCGCTGTGTCCCGCTGTGTCCTCGTGTGTCCCCCGCTGTCTCCCACTCTGTCCCTCGCTGTGTCTCACGCTTTGTCAACGCTGTGTCCCACTGTGTCCCGCTGTGTCCGGCTGTGCCCCCACTGTGTCCCGTTGTGTCCACAGCTGAGTACCACGCTGTGTAACGCTGTGTGCCCGCTTGTCCCCGCTGTGTCCCGCTGTGTCTCCCGCTGTGTCCCGCTGTGTCCCGCTGTGTCCCGCTTGTCCCCGCTGTGTCCCGCTGTGTCTCCCGCTGTGTCCCGCTGTGTCCCGCTGTGTCCCTGCTGTGACCCTCTCTGTCCCCGCTGTATTGACGCTGTGTCCCGGTGTGTCCCGCTGTGTCCGCGCTGTGTTTCCGGCTGTGTCCCGCTGTGTACCCCTCTGTGTCCCCTGCTGTGTCCCGCTGTGTCCCCTCTCTGTCCCCTGCTGTCCCCCGCTGTGTCCCCCGCTGTGTCTCACTGTGTTGCCCGCTTTGTCCCTCTGTGCCCCTGCAGTGTCCCCGCTGTGTCCCACTGTGTCACACTGTGTCCCGTGTTGTCCCGCTTTGTCCCCCGCTTTGTCCTCCGCTGAGTCCCCGCTGTGTCACCGCTGTGTCCCGCTGTTTCCTCGCTGTGTCCCCTGCTGTCTCCCTCTCTGCCCCCGCTGTGTCTCACGCTTTGTACCCGCTGTGCTGTGTCCCACTGTGTCCCGCTGTGTCCGGCTGCCCCCACTGTGTCCCGTTGTGTCCACAGTGTGTACCACGCTGTGTCCCGCTGTGTCCTGCTGTGTCCTCGCTCTGTTCCCCACTGTGTCCCGCTGTGTCTCCCGCTGTGTCCTCGTTGTGTCCCCTGTTGTTCCCGCTGTGTCCTCACTGGGTAGCCCACTGTGTCCCACTGTGTCTTCCGCTGTGTACCACGCTGTGTAACTCTGTGTGCCCGCTGTATCGACCCTGTGTCCCGCTGTGTTCCCCGCTGTGTCCCCCTGTGTCCCCCTCTGTGTCCTGCTGTGTCCTCGCTGGGTCTCCCGCTGGGTCCCGCTGTGTCCCCCACTGTGTCCCGCTGTATCCCGCTGTGTCCTCGCTGTGTCCCCCGCTGTGTCCCGTTGTGTCCCCAGCTGTGTCCCCCGCTATGTCCCGCTGTGTGTACTGCTGTGTCCACGCTGTGTCCCGCTGTGTCTCGCTGTGTCCCGCTGTGTCCTCTCTGTGTCCCCTGCTATGTTCCGCTGTGTCCTCGCTGTGTCCCCCGCTGTGTCCCGCTGTGTCCCCATTGTGTCCTCCCCTGTGTCGCTCTGTGTCCCGCTGTGTCCCCCGCTGTGTCTGTTGCTGTGTGCTGCTGTGTCCCCCGCTGTGTCACCAATGTGTCCCGCTGTGTCCTCGCTGAGTCCCGCAGTGTCTCGCTGTGCCCCCACTCTCTCCCGTTGTGTCCACAGCTGGGTACCACGCTGTGTAACACTGTGTCCCCGCTGTATGGACGCTGTGTCCTGCTGTGTCCCGCTGTGTCCTTGCTGTGTTCCCCGCTGTGTCCCTCTGTGTCCCCAGCTGTGTCACGCGCTGTGTCCCGCTGTGTCCTCGCTGGGTCCCCCGCTGTGTCCCGCTGTGCCCCCTGCTGTGTTCGGCTGTGTCCCGCTATGTCTCGCTCGGTCCCTGCTGTGTCCCGCTGTGTCCCCGCTGTGTGCCCGGCTGTGTCCTGCTGTGTACTCTGTTGTGTCCAGCTGTGTCACCGCTGTGTCTTGCTTTGTCCCCTCTCTGTCTCCGCTGTCCCCAGCTGTGTCCCCCGCTGTGTCCCGCTGTGTCCCGCTGTGTCCCCTGCTTTGTCCCGCTGAGTCCCCTCTGTGTCGCCGCTGTGTCCCGCAGTGTCCTCGCTGTGTCCCCCGCTGTCTGCCGCTTTGTCCCCGCTGTGTCCCTAGCTGAGTCCCACTGTGTCCCACTGTGTACCCCGTTGTGTCCCACTATGTTCCCGCAGTGTCCCCGCTGTGTACCGCTGTGTCCCGCTGGGTACTCTCTGTGTCCCCCGCAGTGTCCCGTTGTGTCCCCAGCTATGCACCCTGCTGTGTCCCGCTGTGTCCCCGCTGTAACGACGCTGGGTCCCGCTGGGTCCCGCTATGTCCTCCATGTGTTCCCCGCTGTGTCCCTTTGTGTCCCCAGTTGTGTACCTCGCTGTGTCCCGCTGTGTCCCCGCTGTATCGACGCTGGGTCCCGCTGGGTCCCGCTGTGTCCTCCCTGTGTCCCCCGCTGTGTCCCGCTGTGTCCCACTGTGTCCGCCACTGTGTATCACGCTGTGTTCCGCTGGGTCCTCGCTGTGTCCCGCTCTATCCGCGCTGTGTCCTCGCTCTGTCCCCCGGTGTGTCCTGCTGTGTCCCCGCTGTGT
>NW_012305238.1:0-2844 GCF_000151885.1 Dipodomys ordii
GAATCTTCTGCTTCTTCTACTACTGCTTCTGCTTCTTCTGTTTCTTCTGCTTCTCCTTCTGCTTTTGCTTCTCTTTCTGATTCTGCTTCTCCTTCTGCTTCTCCAGATTCTGCTTCTTCTGCTTCTCCTTCTGCTTCTGCTTCTTCTGCTTCTCCTGCTTCTCCTTCTGCATCTTCTTCTGCTACTGTTTCTCCTTCTCCTTCTTCTGCTTCTCCTTCTGATTCTCCTTCTGCATCTTCTTCTTCTGCTTTACCTGCTTCTCTTTCTGCTTCTCCTTCTCCTTCTCCTTCTGTTTCGCCTTCTCCTTCCTGTTTTTCTGCTTTTCCTTCTGCTTCTGCTACACCTGCTACTGCTTCTACTTCTTCTGTTTCTTCTGCTTCTCCTTCTGATTTTGATTCTCTTTCTGCTTCTGCTTCTCCTTCTGCTTCTCCAGATTCTGCTTCTTCTGCTTCTCCTGCTTCTCCTTCTGCTTCAGGTTCACCTTCTGCTTCTTCGCATTCTTATGCTTCTGCTTCTCCTGCTTCTGCTTTTTCTGCTTTCCCTCCTTCTCCTTCTGCTTCTCCTTCTGTTTCTGCATCTCCTTCTGCTTCTGCTTCTTGTCCTTCTCCTGTTTCTTCTGCTTCTCCTGTTTCTGCATCTCCTGCTTCTCCTTCTGCTTCTCTTTCTGCTTCTCCTGATGCTTTTCCTTCTCCTGCTCCTTCTTCTGCTTCTCTTTCTGCTTCTCATTCTGTTTCTCCTTCTCCTTCTCCTTCTCCTTCTCGTTCTTCTGCTTTTCCTTCTGCTTCTCCTTCTGCTTCTACATCTTCTGCTACTGCCTCTGCTTCTTCTGTTTCTTCTGCTTCTCCTTCTGCTTTTGCTTCTCTTTCTGCTTCTGCTTCTCCTGCTTCTCCAGATTCTGCTTCTTCTGCTTCTCCTGCTTCTCCTTCTGCTTCAGGTTCTGCTTCTGCTTCTTCGGCTTCTTCTGCTTCTGTTTCAGCTGCTGCTTCTTCTTCTTCTCCTGATTCTCTTTCTGCTTTTCCTTCTGTTTCTGCTTCTCCTTCTTCTTCTGCTTCTTCTCCTTCTTCTGTTTCTTCTGCTTCTGCTTCTCCTGCTTCTGCTTCTTCTGCTTCTCGTTCTGCTTCTCTTTCTGCTTCTCTTTCTGCTTCTCCTTCTACTTCTTCTGCTTCTCCTTCGGCTTCTGCTTCTCCTTCTGCTTCTGCTTCTGCTTCAATTTCTCCTTCTGCTTCTTATTCTGCTTCTGCGTCCTCTGTTTCTTCTGCTTCTGCTTCTCCTCCTTCTCGTGCTGCTTCTCCTTCTGCGTCTCTTTCTGCTTCTGCTTATCCTTTTGCTTCTCCTACTCCTAACCTTCTCTATACCCTTCTCCTTCTGCTTCTCCTGCTGCTTCTGCTTCTGCTTATTCTACTCTTTCTGTTTCTTCTGCTTCTGCTTCAGATTGTGCTTCTTCTGTTTCTCCTTCTGCTTCAGATTCTGCTTCTGCTTCTTCGGCTTCTCCTGTTTCTTCTGCTTCTGCTTCTCCTGCTTCTTCTGCTTCTCCTGCTTCTCTTTCTCCTTCTCCTTCTGCTTCTCCTTCTCCTTCTGCTTCTGCTTCTCCTTCTTCTTCTGCTTCTGCTCTTCTCCTTCTTCTGTTTCTTTTGCTTCTGATTCTTCTGCTTCTTCTTCTTCTGTTTCTTCTGATTCTACTTCTGCTTCTCCTTCTTCTCCTTCTCTTTCTGCTTCTACTTCTGCTTCTTATGATTTTCCTGCTTCTCCTTCTTGTTCTCCTTCTGTTTCTGCTTCTCTTTCTGCTTCTGATTCTCCTTCTGCTGCTCCTTCTCCTTCTCCTTTTTCTGCCTCCCCACTGCTTCTACTCCTGCTTCTTTTGTTCATTTTTTTCTTCTGCTTCTGCTTCTCCTGCTTCTGCTTCTCCTATTGCTTCTGCTGCTCTTCCTTCTCTTTCTCCTACTTCTACTTCTTCTTCTGCTTCTGCTTCTTCTGGTTCTCCTGCTTCTCCTTCTGCATCTCCTCCTGCTTGTGCTTGTCCTTATGCTTATTCTTCTGTTTCTGCTTCTCCTTCTGCTTCTTCTGCTTCTCCTTCTGATTCTCCTTCTGCTTCTGCTTCTGTTTCTCCTTCTTGTTCTCGTTCTTCTGCTTTTCCTTCTGCTTCTCCTTCTGCTTCTGCTGCAACTGCTACTGGTTCTTCTGTTTCTTCTGCTCCTCCTTCTGCTTTTGATTCTCTTTCCGCTTCTGCTTCTCCTTCAGCTTCTCATTCTGCTTCTCCATATTCTGCTTCTTCTGCTTCCCCTGCTTCTCCTTCTGCTTCAGGTTCTGCTTCTGCTTCTTCGGATTCTTATGCTTCTGCTTCTACTGCTTCTGCTTCTTCTGCTTCCCCTCCTTCTCTTTCTGCTTCTCCTTCTGTTTCTGCTTCTCCTTCTGCTTCTTGTCCTTCTCCTGTTTCTTCTGCTTCTGCTTCTCCTGATTCTCCACCTCCTGCTTCTCCTTCTTTTGCTCTTTCTGTTTCTCCTTCTGCTTTTGCTTCTCTTTCTGCTTTGTTTCTCCTTCTGCTTCTCCAGATTCTGCTTCTTCTGCTTCTCCTGCTTCTCCTTCTGCTTCAGGTTCTGCTTCTGCTTCTTCGGCTTCTTCTGCTTCTGCTTCTCCTGCTGCTGCTTCTTCTGCTTCTCCTGCTTCTCTTTCTGCTTTTCCTTCTGTTTCTACTTCTCCTTCTGCTTCTGCTTCTTCTCCTTCTTCTGTTTCTTCTGCTTCTGCTTCTCCTGCTACTGTTTCTCCTGCTTCTCGTTCTGCTTCCCTTTCTGCTTCTCCTTCTCCTTCTTCTGCTTCTCCTTCTGCTTCTGCTTCTCCTCTGCTCTG
>NW_012305239.1:0-2844 GCF_000151885.1 Dipodomys ordii
CACGGGACACAGCCGGGGACACAATGGAGGACTCAGCGGGACAAAGTGACGGACACAGCGGCGATTCACCAGGGGACACAGCGGGGGACAAAGCGGGACACCACGGGACACATTGGGACACAGTGGGACACAGAGGGGAAACTGCGGGGACACATGGGGACAAAGCGTGGGACACAGCGGAACACAGCGGGGGACACAGCGGTGGACAGCGGTGGAAAGAGAAGGGACACAGCGGGACACAGAGGGGACACAGCTGGACACTGAGGGAGACAGAGCGAGGACACAGCCGGACACAGCGAAACACAGCGGGACACAGCGGGACACGGTGGCGGACACAGCGGGACACAGAGGGGGACACAGCGAGGACACAGTGGGACACAGCGGGGGACACAGCGAGGACACAGTGGGGGACACAGTGGGGGACACAGCTGGACAGAGCAGGGAACAGAGCGAGGACACAGTGGGACCCAGCGGGACACAGCGTCGATACAGCGGAGACACAGCGTTACACAGCATGATACAAAGCTGTGGACACAACGGGACAGAGTGGGGGCAAAGCGGGACACAGCGGGACACAGTAGGACACAGCGGGGACAAAGCGTGAGACACAGCAGGGGACAGAGCTGGAGACAGTGGGGGACACAGCGACGACACAGCGGGGACACAGCAGGACACAGCGAGGACACAGTGGGACACAGCGGGACACTGCGGGGCACAGCGGGGGACACAGCGGGACACAGCGGGGGACACAGCGGGACACAGCGGGACACAGCGGGACACTGCGGGGCACAGCGGGGGACACAGCGGGACACCGCGGGGGACACAGGGAGGACACAGCTTAATACAGCATGGGACAAAGCGAGGACACAGCGGGACACAGCGAGACACAGCGGGACACAGCGGGGACCCAGCAGTGGACACAGCGGGACACAGCGGGGGACAAAGCGGGACACCACGGAACACAGCAGGACACAGCGTTAAACAGCGGTGAACCTGCGGGGACACAGCGGGACACAGCAGGGGACACAGCGGGACACAGCGTCTATAGAGCGGGGACACAGCAGGGACACAGCGGTGACACAGCGGGACCCAGCAGGGACACAACAAGGACACAGCGGATTACACAGCGGGACACAGCGGGACACAGAGGGGGACACAGCGAGGGACACAGCGGGGGACACCGCGGGACACAGCGGGGACACAGAGGGGACTCAGCAGTGGACATAGCGGGGGACAAAGCGGGACACCACATGACACAGTGGGACACAGCGGGACACAGCGGGGACACTGCGGGGACACAGCGGGAGACAGCGGGAGACCTAGCGGGACACAGCGGGACACAGCAGGACCCAGCGGGGAAAACAGCGGGGACACAGTGGGACACAGCGAGGACACAGCGGGACACAGCGGGACACTGCGGGGACACAGAGGGGACTCAGCAGGGGACATAGCGGGGGACAAATCGGGACACTACAGGACACAGTGGGACACAGCGGGACACAGCGGGGACACTGCGGGGACACAGAGGGGGACACAGCCGGACACAGCGGGACACAGCGGGGGACACAGCGAGGACACAGCGGGACACAGGGCGGGACACAGCGAGGACACATCGAGACACAGCGGGGACACAGCGGGACTCAGCGGGGGACACAGCATCGATACAGCAGGGACACAGCAGGACACAGCGGGGTACACAGCTGGGTACACAACGGGACACAGCGGGGGACACAGCGAGGACCCAGCAGGACATAGCGGTGCACACAGCGGGACACAGCGGGACACACCTTGGGACACAGCGGGACACAGTGGGGACACAGCGGGACACAGCGTGGGACAAAGCAGGAGATAGCAGGGGACACAGCGAGGACACAGCAGGACACAGTGGCGACACATAGAGGATTCAGCGGGGGACACAGTGGGGGACAGAGCGGGACACAGTGGGACCCAGCGGGGACAAAGCGTGAGACACAGCGGTGGACAGAGCGGGAGACAGAGGCGGACACAGCGAGGACACAGCGGGACACAGCGGGGACACAGAGGTGGCTCAGGGAGGCCACAGCGGGGGACAAAGCGGGACACCACGGAACACAGCGGGACACAGCGTGAAACAGCGGTGAACCTGCGGGGACACAGCGGGACACAGCGCGGGACACAGCGGGACACAGCGGGGACACAGCGGGGGACATAGAGGGGAAAAAGCGGGACACCACGGGTCACAGTAGGACACAGCGGGACACAGCGGAGACACTGCGGGACCCAGCCGGGGGAAACAGCGGTGGACAGCGGGGGAAAGAGAAGGGACACAGCGGGACACAGAGGGGACACAGCTGGACACAGAAGGGTACACAGTGGGGCACAGCGGACACACAACAGGGACAGAGCTGGACACAGAGGGACACAGTGGGGACAGAGCGTGACACAGCGGGACACAGAGGGACACAGCAGAGGACTCAGCGGGACACAGCGGGGAACACAGGGAGGACACAGCTGGACACTGAGGGAGACAGAGCGAGGACACAGCCGGACACAGCGAAACACAGCGTGACACAGTGGGGACAGAGCATGGGACACAGCGGAGCACAGCAAGGGACACAGATGGACACAGCGGGGTACACAGCAGGCCCAAAGCGGGACATTGCGGGGGACACAGCGAGGACAAAGCGGGACACAGCGGTGACACAGCGGGACACAGCTGGGGACACTGCGGGACACAGCGGGGACACAGCAAGGACATAGTGGGGGACACATCGGGACACAGCTGGACACAGCCGGGGACACAGCGGGACACAGCGAGAGACACAGCGGGGGACACAGCGGAACACAGAGGGGAACAAAGAGAGG
>NW_012305240.1:0-2844 GCF_000151885.1 Dipodomys ordii
GCTGTGTCCTCGCTGTGTCCCCCGCTGTGTCCCGCTGTGTCCCCATTGTGTCCCCCGCTGTGTCGCGCTGTGTCCCGCTGTGTCCCCCGCTGTGTCCGCTGCTGTGTCCTGCTGTGTCCCCCGCTGTGTCACCAATGTGTCCCGTTGTGTCCTCGCTGTGTCCCGCTGTGTCTCGCTGTGCCCCCACTCTGTCCCGTTGTGTCCACAGCTGGGTACCACGCTGTGTAACTTGTGTCCCCGCTGAATGGACGCTGTGTCCTGCTGTGTCCTGCTGTGTCCTTGCTTTGTTCCCCGATGTGTCCCGCTGTGTCCCCAGCTGTGTCACCCGCTGTGTCCCACTGTGTCCTCGCTGGGTCCCCCGCTGTGTCCCGCTGTGCCCCCTACTGTGTTCGGCTGTGTCCCGCTATGTCTCGCTCGGTCCCTGCTGTGTCCCGCTGTGTCCCCGCTGTGTGCCCGGCTGTGTCCTGCTGTGTACTCCGTTGTGTCCAGCTGTGTCACCGCTGTGTCTTGCTTTGGCCCCTCTCTGTCTCCGCTGTCCCCCGCTGTGTCCCCCGCTGTGTCCCGCTGTGTCCCGCTGTGTCCCCCGCTTTGTCCCGCTGAGTCCCCTCTGTGTCGCCGCTGTGTCCCGCTGTGTCCTCGCTGTGTCCCCCGCTGTCTGCCGCTTTATCCCCGCTGTGTCCCTAGCTGTGTCCCGCTGTGTCCCACTGTGTACCCCGCTGTGTCCCACTATGTTCCCGCAGTGTCCCCGCTGTGTACCGCTGTGTCCCGCTGGGTACTCTCTGTGTCCCCCGCAGTGTCCCGTTGTGTCCCCAGCTATGCACCCTGCTGTGTCCCGCTGTGTCCCCGCTGTAACGACGCTGGGTCCCTCTGGGTCCCGCTATGTCCTCCATGTGTTCCCCGCTGTGTCCCGTTGTGTCCCCAGTTGTGTACCTCGCTGTGTCCCGCTGTGTCCCCGCTGTATGGACGCTGGGTCCCGCTGGGTCCCGCTGTGTCCTCCCTGTGTCCCCCGCTGTGTGTCCCACTGTGTCCGCCACTGTGTCCCACGCTGTGTTCCGCTGGGTCCTCGCTGGGTCCCGCTCTATCCCGCTGTGTCCTCGCTCTGTCCCCCGGTGTGTCCCGCTGTGCCCCCGCTGTGTCCCAAGCTGTGTCCCGCTGTGTACCCCACTGTGTCCCCCTCTGTGTCCCGCTGTGTCCCCCGCTGTGTCCCTGCTGTGTCCCCGCTGTGTCCTGCTGTATACTGCTGTGTTCCCCGCTGAGTCCCGCTGCGTCCCCGCTGTATCCCGCTGTGTTCCCCATGTGTCCCCCGCTGTGTCCCACCGTGTCCCACTGTGTCCCCCACTGTTTCCCCCGCTGTGTCCGACTGTGTCCCCCGCTTTGTCCTGCTGTGTCCACTGCTGTGTCCCCGCTGTGTCCCGCTTTTTCCCCGGCTGTGTCCCGCTGTGTCCTCACTGTGTCCCCCGCTGTATCCCGCTGTGCCCTCTCTGTGTCCCCAGCTGTGTCCCGCTGTGTCCCCCGCTTTGTCCCGCTGTGTCCCACTGTGTCCCCGCTGTGTCCCTCTGTGTCCCCGGTGTGCCCGCTGTGTCCCGCTGTGTACCCCGCTGTGTCCAGCTATGTCACCGCTGTGTCCCGCTGTGGCCCATCTCTGTCTCCGCTGTCCCCCGCTGTGTCCCCCACTGTGTGCCGCTGTGTCCCGCTATGTCCCCCGCTGCATCCCGCTTTGTCCCCCGCTGTGTTCCGCTGTTTCCCGCTGTGTCCTCGCTGTGTCCCGTGGTGTCTCATTTTATCCCCGCTGTGTCCCCAGCTGTGTGCCTGCTGTGTCCCCAGCTGTGTACCCCACTGTGTCCCGCTGTGTCCCTGCTGTATCGACGCTGGGTCCCGCTGGGTCCCGCTGTGTCCTCCCTTTGTCCTCCGCTGTGTCCCGCTCTGTCCGGCACTGTGTCCCGCTGTGTCTACTGCTGTGTCCCCGCTGTGTCCCGCTGTGTCCAGCTGGGTCCCTGCTGTATCCACGCTGGGTCCCGCTGGGTCCTGCTCTGTCATCCCTGTGTCCCCCGCTGTGTCCCGCTCTGTCCCCCGCTGTGTCTCTGCTGTGTCCCCGCTGTGTCCCGCTTTGTCCCCCTGTGTACTGCTATGTCCCCCGCTGAATCCCGCTGTGTCCCAATGTGTCCCAATGTGTCCTCGCTCTGTCCCCTGCTGTGTCCCGCTGTGTCCTCCCTGTGTCCCCCGCTGTGTCCCGCTGTGTCCCGCTGTGTCCCCCGCTGTGTTCCCCGCTATGTCCCGCTGTGTCCCCCGCTGTGTCCCACTATGTCCTTGCTGTGTCCCATGCTGTGTGCCGCTGTGTCCTCGATGTGTCCTCCGCTGTGTCCCGCTGTGTCATGCCGTGTCACGCTGTTTCCCCGCTGCGTCCCCGCTGTGTCCCTCTGTGTACCCCGCTCTGTCCAGCTTTGTCCCCGCTGTGTCTCGCTGTGTCCCACGCTCTGTCCCCCACTGTGTCCCGCTCTGTCCCCCTCTGTGTCCCACTGTGTCCCCTGCTGTGTCCCACTGTGTCCCCGCAGTGTCACTGCTGTTTCCTGCTGTGTCCCGCTGTGTTCCGTGGTGTCCCTCTTTGTCTCCCGCTCTGTCCCCCGCTGAGACCCCGCTGTGTCAACGCTGTGTCCCCCTGTGTCCTGGCTGTGTCCCCTGCTGTCTCCAGCTCTGTACCACGCTGTGTCTCACGCTTTGTCCCCGCTGTGTCTCACGCTTTGTCCCCGCTGTGTCCCACTGTGTCCCGCTGTGCCCCCGCTGTGTCCCCGCTGTGTCCCTGCTGTGTCCCTGCTGTGATACGCCGCTGTGTCCCGCTGTTTCCTG
>NW_012305241.1:0-2844 GCF_000151885.1 Dipodomys ordii
CCTCGCTGGGTCCCCCGCTGTGTCCCGCTGTGTTCCCCGCTGTGTCCCGCTGTGTCCGACTGTGTCCCGCTGTGTCCCCGCTGTGTCCCGCTGTGTCCCGCTGTGTCCCCGCTGTGTGCCCGCTGTGTCCCGCTGTGTACCCCGCTGTGTCCAGCTGTGTCCTTTTGTGTCACGCTGTTTCCCCGCTGTGTCCCTGCTGTGTCCCTCTGTGTACCCCGCTGTGTCCAGCTTTGTCCCCGCTGTGTCTCGCTGAGTCCCACGCTCTGTCCCACACTGTGTCCCGCAGTGTCCCCCGCTGTGTCCCGCAGTGTCCCCCGCTGTGTCCCGCTGTGTCCCCCGCTGTGTCCCACTGTGTCCCCCGCTGAGTCCCCTCTGTGTCACCGCTGTGTCCCGCTGTTTCCTCGCTGTGTCCCCTGCTGTCTCCCTCTCTGCCCCCGCTGTGTCTCACGCTTTGTCCCCGCTGTGTCCCACTGTGTCCCGCTGTGTCCGTCTGTGCCCCCACTGTGTCCCGTTGTGTCCACAGTGTGTACCATGCTGTGTTACGCTGCGTCCCCGCTGTATCGATGCTGTGTCCCGCTGTGTCCCCCGCTGTGTCCCCCGCTGTGTCCTCGTTGTGTCCCCTGTTGTTCCCGCTGTGTCCTCACTGGGTAGCCCACTGTGTCCCACTGTGTCCTCCGTTGTGTACCACGCTGTGTAACTCTGTGTGCCCGCTGTATCGACGCTGTGTCCCACTGTGTCCACGCTGTGTCCTCGCTGTGTTCCCCGCTGTGTCCTTTTGTGTCCCCCGCTGTGTTCCCCGCTGTTTCCCCCTGTGTCCCCCGCTGTGTCCTGCTGTGTCCTCGCTGGGTCTCCCGCTGCGTCCCGCTGTGTCCCCCGCTGTGTCCCGCTTTGTCCCGCTGTGTCCTCGCTGTGTCCCCCGCTGTGTCCCGTTGTGTTCCTAGCTGTGTACCCCGTTGTGTCCCGCTGTATCGACTCTGTGTCCCACTGGGTTCCGCTGTTTCCTTCCTGTGTTCCCCGCTGTGTCTCGCTGTGTCTCCTCTGTATAGACGCTGTGTCCCTGCTGTGTCCCGCTGTTTCCCGCTCTGTCCTCGCTGTGTCCCCAGCTGTGTCCCGTTGTGTCCCCAGCTGTGTCCCCCGCTATGTCCCGCTGTGTGTACTGCTGTGCCCACGCTGTGTCCCGCTGTGTCTCGCTGTGTCCCGCTGTGTCCTCTCTGTGTCCCCTGCTATGTTCCGCTGTGTCCCCCGCTGTGTCCCCATTGTGTCCCCCGCTGTGTCGCGCTGTGTCTCGCTGTGTCCCCCGCTGTGTCCGCTGCTGTGTCCTGCTGTGTCACCCGCTGTGTCACCAATGTGTCCCGCTGTGTCCTCGCTGTGTCCCGCTGTGTCTTGCTGTGCCCCCACTCTGTCCCGTTGTGTCCACAGCTGGGTACCACGCTGTGTAACACTGTGTCCCCGCTGTATGGACGCTGTGTCCTGCTGTGTCCCGCTGTGTCCTTGCTGTGTTCCCCGCTGTGTCCCGCTGTGTCCGAGCTGTGTCACCCACTGTGTCCCGCTGTGTCCTCGCTGGGTCCCCCGCTGTGTCCCGCTGTGCCCCCTGCTGTGTTCGGCTGTGTCCCGCTATGTCTCGCTCGGTCCCTGCTGTGTCCCGCTGTGTCCCGCTGTGTCCCCGCTGTGTGCCCGGCTGTGTCCTGCTGTGTACTCCGTTGTGTCCAGCTGTGTCACCGCTGTGTCTTGCTTTGGCCCCTCTCTGTCTCCGCTGTCCCCCGCTGTGTCCCCCGCTGTGTCCTCGCTGTGTCCCCTGCTGTGTCCCGCTGTGTCCTTGCTGTGTCCCCCGCTGTGTCCCGCTGTGTCCCCGCAGGGTCACTGCTGTTTCCCGCTGTGTCCCGTGGTGTCCCGCTGTGTCCCCCGCTGTGTCCTCGCTGTGTCCCCGCTGTGTCGCGCTCTGTCCTCCCTGTGTCCCCCACTGTGTCCCGCTGTGTCCCCTGTTGTTTCCCGCTGTTTCTACTGCTGTGTTCCTGCTGTGTCCCGTTGTGTCCAGCTCTGTCCCTGTTGTGTGTCCGCTGTGCCCCGCTGTGTACCCTTCTGTGTCCAGCTGTGTCCCCTCTGTGTCCCGCTGTGTCCATTCTCTGTCCCCAGCTGTCCACCGCTGTGTCCCCCAGCTGTGTCCCGCAGTGTCCCCGCTGTGTCCCGCTGTGAAATACTGTGTCCCGTGGTGTCCCGCTTTTTTCCCTCTATGTCCCCTGCTGAGTCCCCTCTGTGTCCCCGCTGTGTCCAGCTGTGTCCTCGCTGTGTCCTCTGCTGTCTCCCGCTTTGTCCCACGCTGTGTCCTACTGTGTCCCACTGTGTCCCGCTGTGTCCCCGCTGTGTCCCCGCTGTGTCCCGCTGTGTCCCCAGATGTGTCCCGCTGGGTCCCGCTGTGTCCCCCACTGTGTCCCGCTGTGTCCCCGCAGGTTCACCGCTGTTTCACGCTGTGTCCTGCTGTGTTCCGTGGTGTCCCGCTTTGTCCCCCGCTGTGTCCCGCTGTGTCCACTGCTGGGTCCCCGCTTTGTCCCACTGTGTCTCGCTGTGTCGCGCTGTGTCCTCGCTTTGTCCCATGCTGTGTTAAGCTGTGTCCTCCCTGTGTCCCCCGCTGTGTCCCGCTGTATCCCCCGCTGTGCCCCGCAGTGTCCCGCTGTGTCCCGCTGGGTCCCGCTGGGTCCCCCGCTGTGTCCCGCTGTGTCCCCCGGTTTGCCCCGCAGTGTCCCACTGTGTCCCGCTCTGTCCCCCACTGTGTCCCCCGCTGAGTCCTCTATGTGTCGCCGCTGTGTCCCGCTGTGTCCTCGCTGTGTACCCTGCTGTCTCCCGCTT
>NW_012305242.1:0-2844 GCF_000151885.1 Dipodomys ordii
ATCAGTTTCTTCTGCTTCTCCTGCTTCTGCTTCTCCTGCTTCTCCTACTTCTCGTGCTGCTTCTCCTTCTGCGTCTCTTTCTGCTTCTGCTTATCCTTTTGTTTCTCCTACTCCTACTCCTTCTCTTTCGCCTTCTCCGTCTTCTTCTTCTGCTTCTCCTGCTGCTTGTGCTTCTGCTTATTCTACTGTTTCTGTTTCTTCTGCTTCTGCTTCAGATTGTGCTTCTTCTGTTTCTCCTGCTTCAGATTCGGCTTCTGCTTCTTCGGCTTCTCCTGTTTCTTCTGATTCTGCTTCGCCTGCTTCTTCTGCTTCTCCTGCTTCTCTTTCTGCTTCTCCTTCTCCTTCTGCTTCTCCTTCTGCTTCTTCTTCTGCTCTTCTCCTTCTTCTGTTTCTTTTGCTACTGTTTCTTCTGCTTCTTCTTCTTCTGTTTCTTCTGATTCTACTTCTGCTTCTCCTTCTTCTCCTCTTTCTGCTTCTACTTCTACTTCTTCTGATTCTCCTGTTTCTCGTTCTTCTTCTCCTTCTGTTTCTGCTTCTTTTTCTGCTTCAACTTCTCCTTCTGCTGCTCCTTCTCCTTCTCCTTCTTCTGCTTCTCCCACTGCTTTTGCTTCAATTGCTTATTCTTTTTCTTCTGCTTCTGTTTCTCCTGTTTCTGCTTCTTCTGCTTCTACTGCTTCTCCTTATGCTTCTCCATATGCTTCTCCTTATGCTTCAGGTTCTGCTTCTGCTTCTGCTTATTGTCCTTCTCCTGTTTCTTCTGCTTCTGCTTCTCCTGTTTCTGCATCTCCTGCTTCTCCTTCTGCTGCTATTTCTGCTTCTCCTGCTCCTTTTCCTTCTCCTGCTCCTTCTTCTGCTTCTCTTTCTGCTTCTCCTTCTGTTTCTCCTTGTCCTTCTCCTTCTCGTTCTTCTGCTTTTGCTTCTGCTTCTCCTTCTGCATCTTCTGCTTCTTCTGCTACTGCCTCTCCTTCTTCTGTTTCTTCTGCTTCTCATTCTGCTTTTGCTTCTCTTTCTGCTTCTGCTTCTTCTTCTGCTTCTCCAGCTTCTGCTTCTGTTTCTCCTCCTTCTCCTGCTGCTTCAGGTTCTGCTTCTGCTTCTTCGGCTTCTTCTGCTTCTGCTTCTCCTGCTGCTGTTTCTCCTGCTTCTCCTGCTTCTCTTTCTACTTTTCCTTCTGCTTCTGCTTCTCCTTCTGCTTCTGCTTCTTCTCCTTCTTCTGTTTCTTCTGCTTCTGCTTTTTCTGCTTCTGCTTCTCATGCTTCTCGTTCTGCTTCTCTTTCTGCTTCTCTTTCTGCTTCTCCTTCTCCTTCTTATGCTTCTCCTTCTACTTCTGCTTCTCCTTCTGCTTCTGGTTCAATTTCTCCTTCTGCTTCTCATTCTGCTTCTGCGTCTTCTGTTTCTTCTGCTTCTCCTGCTTCTGCTTCTCCTGCTTCTCCTACTTCTCGTGCTGCTTCTCCTTCTGCTTCTCTTTCTGCTTCTGCTTATCCTTTTGCTTCTCCTACTCCTACTCCTTCTCTCTCGCCTTCTCCGTCTTCTTCTTCTGCTTCTCATGGTGCTTCTCCTTCTGCTTATTCTACTATTTCTGTTTCTTCTGCTTCTGCTTCAGATTGTGCTTCTTCTGTTTCTCCTGCTTCAGATTCTGCTTCTGCTTCTTCGGCTTCTCCTGTTTCTTCTGCTTCTGCTTCTCCTGTTTCTTCTGCTTCCCTTTCTGCTTCTCCTTCTGCTTCTCTTTATCCTTCTGCTTCTTCTTCTGCTCTTCTCCTTCTTCTGTTTCTTTTGCTTCTGTTTCTTCTGCTTCTTCTTCTTCTGTTTCTTCTGATTCTACTTCTGCTTCTCCTTCTCCTCTTTCTGCTTCTACTTCTGCTTCTTCTGATTCTCCTGTTTCTCGTTCTTCTTCTCCTTCTGTTTCTGCTTCTCTTTCTGCTTCAACTTTTCCTTCTGCTGCTCCTTCTCCTTCTCCTTCTTCTGCTTCTCCCACTGCTTCTGCTTCTGCTTCTTTTGCTTATTCTTTTTCTTCTGCTTCTGCTTCTCCTGCTTCTGCTTCTTCTGCTTATACTGCTTCTCCTTATGCTTCTCTTTATGCTTCTTCTTCTTCTTCTTTGTCATCTTCTTCTTCTTCTTCTTCTTCTTCTTCTTCTTCTTCTTCTTCTTCTTCTTCTTCTTCTGCTGCTGCTGCTGCTGCTGCTGCTGCTGCTTCTTCTTCTGTTTCTTCTGCTTCTGATTTTCCTGCTTCTTCTGCTTCTAATGCTTCTCTTTCTGCTTCTCATTCTGCTTCTGCTTCTCCTTCTGCTTCTCCTATTGCTTCTGCTGCCCTTCCTTCTCCTTTTCTTCTCCTACTTCTGATTCTCCTTCTGCTTCTCCTTCTTCTGCTTCTCCTGCTTCTCCTTCTGCATCTTCTTCTGCTTCTCCTTCTGCTACTTCTTCTGCTTCTGCTTCTCCTTCTTCTGCTTCTCCTTCTGTTTCTCCTTCTGCTTCTCCTTCTGCTGCTCCTACTGCTTCTTCCTCTGATTCTGCTTCTTATGCTTATTCCTTTTCTTCTTCTGCTTCTCCTGCTTCTGCTTCTTCTGCTTCTACTGCTTCTCCTTATGCTTCTCCTTATGCTTCTCCTTATGCTTCTCCTTCTTCTTCTTCTTCTTCTTCTTCTTCTTCTTCTTCTTCTTCTTCTTCTTCTTCTTCTTCTTCTTCTTCTTCTTCTTCTTCTTCTACTTCTTCTTCTTCTTCTTCTCCTTCTTCTTCTTCTTCTTCTTCTTCTTCTCTTTCTTCTGCTTCTGCTTTTCCTGCTTCTTCTGCTTCTACTGCTTCTCTTTCTGCTTCTCATTCTGCTTCTGCTTCTCTATCTGCTTCTCCTAT
>NW_012305243.1:0-2843 GCF_000151885.1 Dipodomys ordii
TCTTCTGCTTCTCCGTCTGATTCTGCTTCTTCTGCCTTTCCTGATTCTCCTTCTGCTTCTCCTTCTTCTTCTCCTTCTGTTTCTCCTTCTCCTTCTCGTTCTTCTGCTATTCCTTCTGCTTCTCTTTCTGCTTCTGCATCTTCAGCTTCTTCTGCTACTGCTTCTGCTTCTTCTGTTTCTTCTGCTTCTCCTTCTGCTTTTGCTTCTCTTTCTGCTTCTGCTTCTCCTTCTGGTTCTCCTTCTTCTTCTCCAGATTCTGCTTCTTCTGCTTCTCCTTCCGCTTCAGGTTCTGCTTCTGCTTCTTCGGCTTCTTCTGCTTCTATTTCTGCTTCTCCTTCTGTTTCTGCTTCTGTTTCTTCTCCTTCTTCGATTTCTTCTGCTTATGCTTCTACTACTTCTCCTGCTTCTTCTTCTGTTTCTCTTTATTCTTATCCTTCTGCTTCTCCTTCTCCTTCTCCTTCTTCTGCTTCTCCTTCTGCTTCTGCTTCTGCTTCTCCTTCTGCATCTTCTTCTGTTTCAATTTCTCCTTCTTCTGCTTTTCATTCTTCTTCTGCTTCTCCTGCTTCTGCTTCTTCTGCTTCTCCTGCTTCTCCTTCTCCTTCTCCTTCTCTTTCTGCTTCTACTTATCCGTCTGTTTCTCCTACTCCTAATCCTTCTCTTTCTCCTCCTTCTTCTTCTTCTGCTTTTCCTGCTTGTTCTTCTTCTGATTCTTCTTCTTTTTCTGCTTTTTCAGTTTCTTCTGCTTCAGCTTCTGCTTCTTCTGCTTCTCCTTCTGCTTCTGTTTCTCCTTCTGCTTCTGCTCTTCTCCTTCTTCTGTTTCTTCTGCTTCTGCTCCTACTTCTCCTTCTGCTTCTCAGTCTCATTCTCCTTCTCCTTCAATTTCTCCTTCTTGTGCTTCTCATTCTGCTTCTGCTTCTCATGAATAAACTTATTCAAATTCTCAATCAGATTCTCCTTATGCTTCTCTTTCTGCTTCTAATTCTGCTTAAACTCCTCCTACTCCAAATCCTTCTCTTTCTCCTTCTTATTCTTCTGCTTCTCGTTCTGCTTCAACTTCATAAGCATGTTCTGAATCTTCTGCTTCAGCTTATCCAGCTTATGATGCTTCTGCTTCTCCTTCTGCTTCAGGTTCTCCTTCTAAATCTTCAGCTTCTTCTGTTTCTTCTGCTTCTGCTTCTCCTGCAACTGCATCTACTGCTTCTGTTTTTATTTCTGCTTCTCCTTCTGCTTCTGCTTCTCCTTCTGCTCCTTCTCCTTCTTCTGTTTCTTCTTCTTCTTCTGCTTCTCCCGCTTCTGCTTCTTCTGCTTCTCCTGATTGTCCTTCTGCTTCTGCTTCTCCTTCTCCCTCTTTTGCTTCTCTTTCTGCTTCTGCTTTTTCTGATTCTCCAACTTCTCCTTCTGTTTCTGCTTCTCTTTCTGTTTCTGCATCTCCTTCTGCTTCACCTTCTGCTGCTCCTTCTCCTTTTTGGTTTCTCCCTCTGCTTCGCTTCGCTTCTTATGCTTCTTCTTTTTCTTCTGCTTATGCTTCTCCTGCTTCTGCTTCTTATGCTTCTACTGCTTCTTCTTCTGGTTCTGCTTCTTCTGCTTCTACTTCTCTTTCTGCTTCTGCTTCTCCTGCTTGTTTTTCTGCTTCTTCTGCTGCTTCTCCTTCTGCTGCTTCTTTTACTACTCCTTGTGCTTCTCTTTTTGCTTCTCCTTCTGCTTCTGCTTCTTCTGTTTCTCCTGCCTGAATTTCTGGTTCTACTTCTTCTGCTGCTTCTCCTTCTGCTTCTGCTTCTCCTTCTGCTAATGTTTCTGCTTCTTCTGCTTCTTCTCTTTCGGCTTCTCCTGCTTCTGCTTCTTGTCCTTCTCCTGCTTCTCTTTCTGCTTCTCATTCTGCTTCTGCTTCTCCTTCTGCTTCTCCTCCTTCTCCTTCTCTACTTCTGCTTCTCCTTCAGCTTCTGATTCTTCTGCTTCTCCTGCTTCTCCTTCTGCATCTCCATCTGCTTGTGCTTGTCCTTATGCTTCTGCTTCTGCATCTCCTTCTCCTTCTTTTGCTTCTCCTTTTGCTTCTGCTTCTTCTGCTTTTCCTGCTTCTCCTCCTGCTTCTGCTTCTTCTGCTTCTCCTGCTTCTCATTCTGCATCTTCTTCTGCTTCTCCTTCTGATTCTCCTTTTGCTTCTTCTTCGTCTGCTTTACCTGCGTCTCTTTCTGCTTCTCGTTCTGTTTCTCCTTCTGTTTCTCCTTCTCCTTCTTGTTATGCTTTTCCTTCTGCTTCTGCTACAACTGCTTCTGCTTCTACTTCTTCTGTTTCTTCTGCTTCTCCTTCTGCTTTTGATTCTCTTTCTGCTTCTGCTTCTGCTTTCGCTTCTCCTTCTGCTTCTCCAGATTCTGCTTCTTCTGCTTCTCCTTCTGCTTCAGGTTCTCCTTCTTCTTCTTCACATTCTTATGGTTCTGCTTCTCCTGCTTCTGCTTCTTCTGCTTTCCCTCCTTCTCTTCCTGCTTCTCCTTCTGTTTCTGCTTCTCCTTCTGCTTCTGCTTCTTGTCCTTCTTGTGTTTCTTCTGCTTCGGCTTCTCAAGTTTCTGCATCTCCTGCTTCTCCTTCTGCTGCTCTTTCTGCTTCTCCTGCTCCTTTTCCTTCTCCTGCTCCTTCTTCTGCTTCTCTTTCTGCTTCTCCTTCTGTTTCTCCTACTCCTTCTCCTTCTCGTTCTTCTGCTTTTCCTTCTGCTTCTGCATCTTCTGCTTCTTCTGCTACTGCCTCTGCTTCTTCTGTTTCTTCTGCTTCCCCTTCTGCTTCTCCTTCTGCTTTTGCTTCTCTTTCTGCTTTTGCTTCTCCTTCTGCTTCTCCAGATTTTCCTTCTTCTG
>NW_012305244.1:0-2843 GCF_000151885.1 Dipodomys ordii
TCAGTGTCACCCGCTGTGTCCACCTGTGTCCCCGCTGTGTCTAATTGTGTCCCGCTATGTCCCCACTGTGTCCCGCTTTGTCCTCGCTGTGTCCCCACTGTGTGCCCCTGTGTCCCGTGGTGTCGTGCTTTGTCTCCAGCTGTGCCACCCGGTGAGTCCCTGCTGTGTCCCCACTGTGTCCCGCTGTGTCCCCGCTGTCCCCCGCTGTGCCCAGCTGTGTCCCCGGCTGTGTCCCCCGCTGTGTCCCCGCTGTGTCCCCGCTGTGTCCCGCTGTGTCCCCCACTGTGTCCCCGCTGTGTCTCCCGCTGTGTCCTCCCTGTGTACCCCGCTGTGTCCAGCTGTGCCCCCGCTGTGTCCCGCTGGGACGGCTGTGTTCTTGCTTTGTATCCCGCTGTGTCCAGCTGTGTCCCCGCTGTGTCCCACTGTGTCCCCTGCTGTGACCCCCTGTGTTCCGCTGTATCTCCCGCTGTGTCCCACTGTGTCCTGATGTGTTCCGCTGTGTCCCACTGTGTCCCGCTGTGTCCTCGCTGTGTCCCCACAGTGTCCCGCTGTGTACCCCGTTGTGTCCAGCTCTGTCTCCGCTGTTTCCCGCTGTGTCCCGCTGTGTCCTCGCTGTGTCACTGCTGTGTCCTCCGCTGTGTCCCCCGCTTTGTACCGCTGTGTCCCCCGCTGTGTCCCACTGTGTCCCGCTGTGTCCTGCTGTGTCCCACTGTGTCCCGCTGTGTCCTCGCTGTTTCCTCACAGTGTCCCGCTGTGTACCCCGTTGTGTCCAGCTCTGTCTCCGCTGTTTCCCGCTGTTTCCCGCTGTGTCCCGCTGTGTCCTCGCTCTGTCCCCGCTGTGTCCTCCGCTGTGTCCCCGCTTTGTCCCGCTGTGTCCCCCACTGTGTCCCCCACTGTGTCCCCGCTGTGTCCCTGCTTGGTCCCGCTGTGTCCCACTGTGTCCTCGCTTGTCCCCCGCTCTGTCCCGCTGTGTCCCCCCTGTGTCCCCCGCTGTGTCCTGCTGTGTCCTCCCTTGTCCCCCGCTGTGTCCCCGTTGTGTCCCTCGCTGTGTCCCCCACTGTGTCCCACTGTTTTCCCGCTGTGTCCCGCGCTGTGTCCCACTGTGTCCCCCACTGTGTCCCTCGCTGTGTCCCCCACTGTGTCCCACTGTTTCCCCGCTGTGTCCCGCGCTGTGTCCCACTGTGTCCCCCACTGTGTCCTCCGCTGTGTCCCGCTGTGTCCCCCACTGTGTCCTCCGCTGTGTCCCGTTGTGTCACCCGCTGTGTCCTGCTGTGTCCCGCTGTGTCCCGCTGTTTCCCGCTGTGTCCCTCTGTGTCCCGTTTTGTCCTCGCTGTGTCCCGGCTGTGTCCCCGCTGTGTCACCGCTGTGTCACCACTGTGTCAGACTGTGTCCCGCTGTGTCCTCGCTGTGTCCTCCGCTGTGTCCCACTGTGTCCCCGCTGTGTCTCGCTGTGTCCTTCGCTATGTCTCCGCTGTGTCCCACTGTGTCCCCGCTGTGTCACCCGTTGTGTGCCTCTGTGTCCGCACTGTGTGCCGCTGTGACCCCGCTGTGTCCCCCTATGTCCCGCTGTGTCCGGCTGTGTCCCCGCTGTGTCCCGCTGTGGCCCCCGCTGTGACCCACTGTGTCCTGCTGTGTCCCGCTGTGTCCCGCTGTGTCCCCCGCTTTGTCCCGCTGTGTCCCCCACTGTGTCCCCCGCTGTGTCCCTGCTGTGTCCCTGCTTGGTCCCGCTGTGTCACACTGTGTGCTCGCTTGTCCCCCGCTGTGTCCCGCTGTGTCACCCGCTGTGTCCCGCTGTGTCCCCCGCTGTGTGCTACTGTGTCCTCCCTTGTACCCCACTGCTTCCCGATGTGTCCCCCTCTGTGTACCCGCTGTGTCCCGTAGTGTCCATCGCTGTGTCCCAGCTGTGTCACGCTATGTCCCGCTTTGTCCGGCTGTGTCCTCGCTGTGTCCCCGCTGTGTCCCCCTCTGTGTCCCGCCATTTCCCCGCTGTGTCCTGCGCTGTGTCCCGCTGTGTCCCCCGCTGTGTCCTCCGCTGTGTCCCGCTGTGGCCCCCACTGTGTCCTCCGGTGTGTCCCACTGTGTCCCCCGCTTTGTCCCGCTGTGTCCCCCTCTGTGTCCCCCGCTGTGTCCTGCTTTGTCCTCCCTTGTCCCCCGCTGCGTCCCGCTGTGTCCCCCTCTGTGTCCCCGCTGTGTCCTGCTGTGTCCCTGGCTGTGTCTCCGCTGTGTCCCACTGTGTCCCCGCTGTATCCCCCTTTTTGTCCCTCTGTTTCCACACTGTGTCCTGCTGTGTCCCCGCTGTGTCCCCCTATGTCACGCTGTGTCTGGCTGTGTCCCCGCTGTGTCCCGCTGTGTCCCCCGCTGTGACCCACTGTGTCTCGCTGTGTCCCCCGCTGTGTCCCGCTGTATCCTGCTGTGTCCCACTGTGTACCGCTGTGTCCTCGCTGTGTCCCCTCAGTGTTGCACTGTGTAGCCCGTTGTGTCCAGCTCTGTCTCCGGTGTTTCCCACTGTGTCCCGCTGTGTCCTCGCTGTGTCCTCCCTGTGTCCGCGCTGTGTTCTCCGCTGTGTCCCCCGCTTTGTCCAGCTGTGTCCTACATTGTGTCCCCCGCTGTGTCCCCACTGTGTCCCTGCTTGGTCCCGATGTGTTCCACTGTGTGCTCGCTTGTCCCCTGCTGTGTCCCGCTGTGTCCCTCGCTGTGTCCCTGCTGTGTCCCACTGTGTCCCCGCTGTGTCCCCCGTTTTGTCTGTCTGTGTCCGCACTGTGTCCCGCTGTGTCTCCCGTTTTGACCCGCTGTGTCCCGCTGTGTCCCTGCTTGGTCCCGCTGTGTCCCACTGTGTCCTCGCT
>NW_012305245.1:0-2843 GCF_000151885.1 Dipodomys ordii
CCTGCTTCTCCTTCTGTATCTGCTTCTCCTTCTGCTTCTGCTTTTTGTCCTTCTTGTGTTTCTTCTGCTTCTGCTTCTCAAGTTTCTGCATCTCCTGCTTCTCCTTCTGCTGCTCTTTCTGCTTCTCCTGCTGCTTTTCCTTCTCCTGCTCCTTCTTCTGCTTCTCTTTCTGCTTCTCCTTCTGTTTCTCCTACTCCTTCACCTTCTCGTTCTTCTGCTTTTCCTTCTGCTTTTGCTTCTCTTTCTGCTTCTGCTTCTCCTTCTGCTTCTCCAGATTCTGCTTCTTCTGCTTCTACTGCTTCTCCTTCTGCTTCAGGTTCTGCTTCTGCTTCTTCGGCTTCTTCTGCTTCTGCTTCTCCTGCTGCTGCTTCTACTGCTTCTCCGGCTTCTCTTTCTGCTTTTCCTTCTGTTTCTGCTTCTCCTTCTGCATCTGCTTCTTCTCCTTCCTATGTTTCTTCTGCTTCTGCTTCTCCTGCTTCTCGTTGTGCTTCTCTTTCTGCTTCTCCTTCTCCTTCTTCTGCTTCTCCTTCTGCTTCTGCTTCTCCTTCTGCTTCTGCTTCTGCTTCAATTTCTCCTTCTGCTTCTCATTCTGCTTCTGCGTCTTCTGTTTCTTCTGATTCTCCTGCTTCTGCTTATCCTGCTTCTCCTACTTCTCGTGCTGCTTCTCCTATCTGCGTCTCTTTCTGCTTCTGCTTATCCTTTTGCTTCTCCTACTCCTAATCCTTCTCTCTCGCCTTCTCCGTCTTCTTCTTCTCCTTCTCCTGCTGCTTCTGCTTCTGCTTATTCTACTATTTCTGTTTCTTCTGCTTCTGCTTCAGATTGTGCTTCTTCTGTTTCTCCTTCTGCTTCAGATTCTGCTTCTGCTTCTTCGGCTTCTCCTGTTTCTTCTGCTTCTGCTTCTCCTGCTTCTTCTGCTTCTCTTGCTTCTATTTCTGCTTCTCCTTCTGCTTCTGCTCTTCTCCTTCTTCTGTTTCTTTTGCTTCTGTTTCTTATGCTTCTTCTTCTGTTTCTTCTGATTCTACTTCTGCTTCTCCTTCTTCTCTTCTTTCTGCTTCTACTTCTGCTTCTTCTGATTCTCTTGCTTCTCCTTCTTGTTCTCCTTCTGTTTCTGCTTCTCTTTCTGCTTCTGCTTCTCATTCTGCTGCTCCTTCTCCTTCTCCTTCTTATGCTTCTCCCAGTGCTTCTGCTTCTGCTTCTTTTGCTTATTCTTTTTCTTCTGCTTCTGCTACTCCTGCTTCTGCTTCTGCTTCTACTGCTTCTCCTTCTTCTTCTTCTTCTTCTTCTTCTTCTTCTTCTTCTTCTTCTTCTTCTTCTTCTTCTTCTTCTTCTTCTTCTTCTTCTTCTTCTTCTTCTTCTTCATCTTGTTCTTCTTCTTCTTCTTCTTCTTCTTCTTCTTCTTCTTCTTCTTCTTCTTCTTCTTCTTCTTCTTCTTCTTCTTCTTCTTCTTCTATTTCTGCTTTACTTTCTCCTTCTCCTTCTTCTGCTTCTTCTTCTAATTCTGCTTCTGCTGGTGCTTCTTCTGTTTCTTCTGCTTCTGTTTCTCCTTCTTCTTCTGCTTATCCTGCTTCTCCTTCTTCTTCTCCTTCGATTTCTACTTCTTCTGCTTCTCTTTCTCCTTCTGAGTATGCTTCTTCTGTTTCTTCTGCTTCTCCTTCTGCTTCTCCTTCTTCTGCTTCTCCTTCTGCTTCTTCTGCTTCTCCTTCTTCTGATTTTCATACTTCTCCTTCTCCTTCTGCTTCTCCTTCTTTTGATTCTTGCTCTTCTTCTACTTCTTCTTCTACTTCTTCTTCTACTTCTTCTTCTTCTTCTTCTTCTTCTTCTTCTTCTTCTTCTTCTTCTTCTTCTTCTTCTTCTTCTTCTTCTTCTTCTTCTTCTTCTTCTTCTTCTTCTTCTTCTACTTCTGCTTTACCTTCTCCTTCTCCTTCTTGTACGTTTCCTCTCCTTCTTCTTCTAATTCTGCTTCTGCTTGTGGTACTTCTGCTTCTTCTGTTTTTCTTCTGCTTCTGTTTCTCCTTCTTTTGCTTCTTCTGCTTGTCCTGCTTCTCCTTCTTCTTCTCCTTCGATTTCTCCTTCTTCTGCTTCTCTTTCTGCTTCTTCTTCTGCTTCTCTTGCTTCTGCTTCTTCTGCTTCTCCTGCTTCTCCTTCTGCTTCTCTTTCTGCTTCTGCTTATCCTACTCCTAATACTTCTCTTTCTCTTTCTAGCTCTCTTTCACCTTCTTCTTCTCTGCTACTCCTTCTGCTTCTCCTTCTTCTAATTCTTCTTCTGCTTCTCCTTCTGCTTCTGCTTCTTCTGCTTCTTCTATTTCTTCTGCTTCTGTTTCTCCTGCTTCTGCTTCTTCTGCTTGTCCTGATTCTCCTTCTTCTTCTCCTTCGATTTCTCCTTCTTCTGCTTCTGTTTCTGCTTCTGAGTCTGCTTTTTCTGTTTCTTCTGCTTCTGCTTCTCCTGCTTCTTCTGCTTTTCCTTGTTCTTCTCTTTCTGCTTCTGCTTATCCTTCTGTTTCTCCTACTCCTAATCCTTGTCTTTCTCCTTCCCTTCTCCTTCTTGTGCTTCTCATTCTGCTTCTGATTCTTCTTCCACTTCTGCTTCTCCTTCTGTATCTCCTTCTGCTTCTCCTTCTGCTTCTTCTGCTTCTCCTTCTTCTGATTTTCCTACTTCTCCTTCTCCTTCTGTTTCTCCTTATTTTGATTCTTGCTCTTCTTCTTCTTCTTCTTCTTCTTCTTCTTCTTCTTCTTCTTCTTCTTCTTCTTCTTCTTCTTCTTCTTCTTCTTCTTCTTCTTCTTCTTCATATACTTCTTCTTCTTCTTCTTCTTCTTCTCCTCTTCTCCTCTTCTCCTTCTACTTC
>NW_012305246.1:0-2843 GCF_000151885.1 Dipodomys ordii
CGCTGTCTCCCGCTTTGTCCCACGCTGTGTCCGTACTGTGTCCCACTGTGTCCTGCCGTGTCCCCCCGCTGTGTCCCGCTGTGTCCCGCTGTGTCCCCCGCTGTGTCATGCTAGGTCCCGCTGTGTCCCTGCTGTGTCCATGCTGTAGCCAGCTGTGTCCCTCGCTGTGTCCCGTTGTGTCCCGCTGTGTCCCCCGCTGTGTCCCGCTGTGTCCCCGCAGGTTCACCGCTGTTTCACGCTGTGTCCTGCTGTCTTCCGTGGTGTCCCGCTTTGTCCCCCACTGTGTCCCGCTTTGTCCACTGCTGGGTCCCCGCTGGGTCCCGCTGTGTCTCGCTGTTTCCCGCTGTGTCCTCACTTTGTCCCATGCTGTGTTCCGCTGTGTCCTCCCTGTGTCCCCTGCTGTGTCCCGCTGTGTCCCCCGCTGTGCCCCGCAGTGTCCCGCGGTGTCCCGCTGTGTCCTCGCTGTGTCCCACTGTGTCCCCGCTGTTTCCCCGCTGGGTCCTGCTGTGTCCCGCTGGGTCCCGCTTGGTCCCCCGCTTTGTCCCGCTGTGTCCCCGCAGTGTCCCCGCTGTGTCCCGCTGTGTCCCACTGTGTCCTGTGGTGTCCCGATTTGTCCCCCGCTATGTCCCATGCTGAGTCCCCTCTGTGTCCCCGCTGTGTCCCGCTGTATCCCCCGCTGTGTCCCGCTGTGTCCCCTGCTGTGTCCTGCTGTGTCCCGCTGTGTCCTGCTGGGTCCCGCAGTGTCCCCGCTGTGTCCCAACTGTGTCCCGCTGTGTCCCAACTGTGTCCCACTGTGTCCCCCGCTGTGTCCCGCTGTGTCCCCGCAGGTTCACCGCTGTTTCACGCTGTGTCCCGCTGTGTTCCGTGGTGTCCCGCTTTGTCCCCCGCTGTGGCCCCCCTGAGCCACCTCTGTGTCCCCACTGTGTCCCGCTGTGTCCTCGCTGTGTCCGCCTCTGTCTCCCGCTCTGTCCACCGCTGTGTCTCACGCTTTGTCCCCGCTGGGTCCCGCTGTGTCCCGCTCTGTCCCCCACTGTGTCCCCCGCTGAGTCCTCTATGTGTCGCCACTGTGTCCCGCTGTGTCCTCGCTGTGTCCCCTGCTATCTCCCGCTTTGTCCCACGCTGTGTCCCGCTGTGTCCCGCTGTGTCCTCGCTGTGTCCCCGGCTGTGTCCTGCTGTGTTCCCGCTGTGTCCCAAGCTGTGTCCCGCTGTGTGCCCCGCTGTGTCCTGCTGGGTGCCGCTGTGTCCCCGCTGTGTCCCCGCTGTGTCCTCGCTGTGTCCCGCTGTGTCTACTGCTGTGTCCCCACTGTGTCCCGCTGTGTCTCGCTGTGTCTCGCTGTGTCCTCGCTGTTTCCCATGCTGTGTCCTCGCTGTGTCCCCCGCTGTGTCCCGTTGTGTACCCAGCTGTGTACCCCGCTGTGTCCCGCTGTGTCCCCGCTGTATCGACGCTGTGTCCCTCTTGGTCCCGCTGTGTCCTCGCTGTGTTCCCCGCTGTGTCCCGCTGTTTACCCCTCTGTGTCCCCCGCTGTGTCCCGCTGTGTCCCGCTGTGTACTGCTGTGTCCCCCGCTGAGTCCCGCTGTGTCCCCGCTGTGTCCCAATGTGTCCTCGCTGTGTCCCGCGCTGGGTCCCGCTGTGTCCCCCCTGTGTCCCCCGCTGTGTCCCGCTGTTTCCCGCTGTGTTTCCTGCTGTGTCCTCTGCTCTGTCCCACTGTGTCTCTCTCTGTGTCCTGCTGTGTCCCGCTGTGTCCTCCCTGTGTCCCCTGCTGTGTCCTGCTGTGTCGTCGCTGTGTCCCCAGCTGTGTCCCGCTGTGTCCACACTGTGTTCCTCGTGTGTCCCGCTGTGTACCCCGCTGTTTCCCGCTGTGTCACGCTGTGTCCCGCTCTTTCTCCACTGTGTCCCGGTGTGTCCCGCTGTGTCCCTGCTGTGTGCCCGGTGGGTCCCACTGTGTACCCCGCTTTGTCTAGCTGTGTCACTGCTGTGTCCCGCTGTGTACTGCTGTGTCCCCCGCTGAGTCCCGCTGTGTCCCCGCTGTGTCCCAATGTGTCCTCGCTGTATCCCCCCTGTGTCCCGCTGTGTCCCCCCTGTGTCCCCCGCTGTGTCCCGCTGAGTTCCTCTGTGTCCCCTGCTGTGTCCCCGCTGTGTCCCACTGTGTCCCCCTCTGTGTCCAGCTGTGTCCCTCTGTGTACTGCAGTGTCCCCCGCTGAGTCCCGCTGTGTCCCTGCTGTGTCCCAATGTGTCTTTGCTGTGTCCCCCGCTGTGTCCCCCTCTGTCCCCCGCTGTGTCCCGCTGTGTCCACTGCTGTGTCCACATTGTGTCCCGCTGTTTCCCCCGCTGTGTCCCGCTGTGTCATCACTGTGTCCCGCTGTGTCCTTGCTGTGTCCACCGTGTGTCCCGCAGTGTACCCTGCTGTGTCCCCCGTGTGTCCCGCTGGGTACCCCGCTGTTTCCCGCTGTGTCACGCTTTGTCCCGCTCTTTCCCCACTGTGTCCCGTTGTATCCCGGCTGTGTGCCCGCTGTGTTCCACTGTGTAATCTGCTGTGTCTTGCTTTGTACCCGTTGTGTCTCGCTGTGTCCCCTGCTCTGTCCCCCGCTGTGTCCCGCCTTGTCCCCCTCTGTGTCCCGCTGTGTCCTGCTGTGTCCCCCGCTGTGTCCCGCTGTATCCACGCAGTGTCCCGCTTTATCCCACTGTGTCCCGCTGTGTTCCGTGTTGTCCCGTTTGTGCCCCTCAGTGTCCCCCGCTGTGTCCCAACTGTGTCCCCGCTGTGTCCCGCTGTGTCCTCTATGTGTCCCCTGACATGTGTCCTGCTCTGTTACCCCTGTGTCGCCCACTTTGTCCCAACTGTGTG
>NW_012305247.1:0-2843 GCF_000151885.1 Dipodomys ordii
TTCGGGGACACAGCAGGATACACAAGGACACAGCGAGGACACAGCTGGGGACACAGTGGGACACAGCGGGGACACAGAAGGACTCAGCGGTTACACAGCGAGGACACACCAGGGACACAGCGGGACACAGCGGGGGACACAGCATGACACAGCGGGAGACACAGCGAGGACACATCGGGACACAGCTGGGAAAGTGCGGGGGACAGAGTGAGACACTGCGGGGACACAGAGGGACTTAGCGGTTACACAGTTAGGACACACCAGGCACACAGCGGGTCACAGTGGGGACACAGCGGGGACACAGCGGGACACAGCGGGGGACACAGCAGGGAACACAGCGGGGAACAGCGGGGACACAGAGGGACACAGCAGGACAAAGCAGGGACACAGCAAGGACACAAAGGACACAGCGGGACACAGCGGGGACACAGCAGGGGACACAGCGGGACACAGCGGGGGACACAACGGGACACAGCGGGACACAGCGGGGACAAAGCGGGGGACAAAGCGGGAACACAGCGGGACACAGCGGGACACAGGGGGTACACAGCAGGACACAGCGGGGACACAGCAGGGGACACAGCGGGGGACAGCAGGGAGACACAGGTGGACACAGCAGGACACAGACGGGAACAAAGGGGGCACACAGAGGGACAAGCGGTGGACACAGCGGGACAAAGCGGGACACAGTGGGGACAGAGTGGGACACAGCGGGGATACAGCGGGGGACACAGCGGGAACACAGCGGGGACACAGCGGGACACACCAGGGACACAGCGGGGACACAGCGGGACACAGCAGCGACACAGCGGGACACAGCGGGACACAGCGGGACACAGCGCGGACAAAGCGGGACACAGCAGCGACACAGCGGGACACAGCGTGGACACAGCGGGGGACAGAGGGGACACACCGGTGGACAACGGGGACACAGAAGGACAGTGCGGGGGTCACAGTGGGAAACAGCGGAGACACAGGGGGACACAGGGGGCGACACAGAGGGACACAGCGGGATACAATGGACAGAGCGGGGTCACAGCGGGGACAAAGCAGGGGACACAGTGGGGGACACAGCGATAAACAGTGGGGGACACAGCGGGACTCAGCTGGGGACACATCAAAGGACACAGCGGTGACACAGCGGGGAAAACAGCGGGAAACAGCGGGGGACACAGCGAGGACACATCAATACACAGCGGGAGACACAGCAGGACACAGCGGGGTACACAGAGGCAGACACAGCGGTACACATCGGGACACAGCGGGGACACAGCGGGACACAGCGGGACACAGCGTGGACACAGTAGGACACAGCGGGGACACAGCGGGGACACAGCGGGGACACAGCGGGGGACACAGTGGGACACAGCGGGGACACAGAGGGACTCAGCGGTTACACAGTGAGGACACACCAGGGACACAGCGGGACACAGCGGAGACAAAGTGAGGACACAGTGAAACACAGCGAGGACACAGCAGGACACAGCGTGGCATACAGCGGGGGACAGCGGTGACACACAGGCGGACAGCGGGGACACAGTGGGACACAGCGGGGGACACAGCGGGACACAGTGGGGTACACAGCAGGGGACACAGCAGGACACAGCTGGAGACACAGCGAGGACACAGCGGGACACAGTTGGGAAACAGCGGGGGACACAGTGGGACACTGCGGGGACACAGAGTGACTTAGCGGTTACACAGTGAGGATACAGCAGGGACACAGCGGGACAGAGCGGGGACACAGCGGGACACAGAGAGACCCAGCGGGGACACAGCGAGGACAAAGCGGGACACAGCGGGGGACACAGCAGGGGACACAGCGGGGGACAGCGGGGGACACAGCAGGGGACACAGCGGGACACAGCGGGGAACACAGCGGGACACAGCGGGAGACAGAGGGGGCAAAGCGGGGGACAAAGCGGGGACACAGAGGGACACAGCGGGACAAAACGGGACACAGCTGGACACAGTGGGGACACAGCAGGGGACACAGCAGGACACAGCGGGAAACAGCGGGGACACAGCAAGGACACAGCGGGACACAGCGGTACACAGAGGGGACACAGCGGGGGACAGCAGGGAGACACAGCTGCGACACAGAGGGGACACAGCGGAACACAGTGGGGACACAGCGGGCGACAGCAGGGAGACACAGCATGGACACAGCGGGGACACATCGGTACACAGCGAGACACAAGGGGTACACAGCAGGACACAGCGGGACACAGCGGGAAACACAACCCGACACAGCAGGGGACACAGCGGGAAACAGCGGGGGACACAGCGGGACAAAGCAGGACACAGTGGGGACACAGCAGGGGACACAGCGGGGACACAGCGGGACACACCGGGTACACAGCGGGGACACAGCGGGACACAGCAGTGACACAGCGGAACACAGCGGGGGACACAGCGGGACACAGCCTGGGACAGAGCGGGACACAGTGTGGACACAGCGGGACACAGCGAGACACAGCAGTGACAAAGCGGCGACACAGAGGGACACATCGGGACACAGCGGGACACAGCGGTGACACAGTGGGGGACATAGGCGACACACCGGTGGACAACGGGGACACAGCAGGACAGCGCGGGGGTCACAGTGGGAAAAAGCGGAGACACAGGGGGACACAGGGGGCGACACAGAGGGACACAGCTGGACACAGCGGGACACAGCGGGAACAAAACGGAGACAAGCGGGGGATGCAGTGGAGGACACAGCGGTAAACAGCGGGGGACACAGCGGGACTCAGCTGGGGACACAACAAAGGACACAACGGGTGACACAGCTGGGAAAACAGCGGGAAACAGCGGGGGACACAGCGAGGACACAGCAGGAC
>NW_012305248.1:0-2843 GCF_000151885.1 Dipodomys ordii
GAAGCGGAATGAGAAGCAGTAAGGGAGCAGGAGAAGCACAAGAAGTGAAGCAGGAGAAGCCGAAAGAGAAGAAGCAGAAGAAACAGAAACAGAAGCAGAAGTAGAAGCAGAAGCAGAAGGAGAAGCAGCAGAACAAGTAGAACCAGAAATTCAGTCAGGAGAAACAGAAGAAGCAGAAGCAGAAAGAGAAGCAAAAAGAGAAGCAGAAGGAGAAGTAGAAGAAGCAGCAGAAGGAGAAGCAGCAGGAGAAGCAGAAGCAGAAAGAGAAGTAGAAGCAGAAGAAGCAGAAGCAGAAGAAGAAGCAGTAGAAGCATAAGAAGCAGAAGCAGGAGAAGCAGAAGCAGAAGAACAAGAAGAAGCATAAGAAGCAGAAGCAGAGGGAGAAACAGAAGAAGGAGAAGGAGCAGCAGAAGGTGAAGCAGAAGGAGATGGAGAAGCAGAAAGAGAAGCAGAAATAGGAGAAGAAGAAGGATTAGTTGGAGAATCAGAAGAAGGAGAAGCAGAAAGAGAAGCAGAAGAAGGAGAAGGAGAAGCAGAAGCAGAGGAAAGGAAGGAGAAGCAGAAGAAGCAGAAGCGGGAGAAGCAGAAGAAGAAGAAGAAGAAGAAGAAGAAGAAGAAGAAGAAGAAGAAACAGAAGAAGGAGAAGGAGCAGAAGGAGAAGCAGAAGCAGAAGGAGAAGCAGAAAGAGAAGGAGAAGAAGCAGTAGCAGGAGAAGCAGAAGCACAAGAAACAGAAGAAGCTGAAGAAGCAGAAGCAGGACCTGAAGCAGAAGATACAGAACAAGCAGAAGAAGCAGTAGCAGAAGCAAAACGAGAAGCAGAAGAAGAAGAAGGAGAAGGAGAAAGAGAAGGATTAGGAGTAGGAAGAGCAGAAGGAGAATCAGAAGCAGAACGAGAAGCAGAAGGAGCAGAAGAAGGAGAAGCAGAAGCAGAAGAAGCAGCAGAAGGAGAAGCAGAAGCAGAAGAAGATAAAGAAGGAGAAGCAGGAGAAGAAGAAGAAGCAAAAGCAGAAGGAGAAGCAGAAGTAGGAGAAGGAGAAGGAGAAGGAAGGGCAGCAGAAGCAATAGGAGAAGCAGAAGGAGGAGCAGAAGCAGAATGAGAAGCAGAAAGAGAAGCAGTAGAAGCAGAAGAAGCAGGAAAGGAAGAAGCAGAAGAAAGAGAAGAAGAAGAAGAAGAAGAAGAAGAAGAAGAAGAAGAAGAAGAAGAAGAAGAAGAAGAAGAAGAAGAAGAAGAAGAAGAAGAAGGAGAAGGAGAAGGAGAAGCATTAGAAGCAGAAGAAGCAGAAGCAGGAGTAGCAGAAGCAGAAGAAAAAGAATAAGCAAAAGAAGCAGAAGCAGAAGCACTGGGAGAAGCAGAAGAAGGAGAAGGAGAAGGAGCAGCAGAAGGAGAAGCAGAAGCAGAAAGAGAAGCAGAAACAGAAGGAGAACAAGAAGGAGAAGCAGGAGAATCAGAAGAAGCAGAAGTAGAAGCAGAAAGAAGAGAAGAAGGAGAAGCAGAAGTAGAATCAGAAGAAACAGAAGAAGAAGCAGAAGAAACAGAAGCAAAAGAAAGAGAAGAAGGAGAAGAGCAGAAGCAGAAGGAGAAGCAGAAATAGAAGCAGGAGAAGCAGAAGAAACAGGAGAAGCAGAAGCAGAAGAAACAGGAGAAGCCGAAGAAGCAGAAGCAGAATCTGAAGCAGAAGGAGAAACAGAAGAAGCACAATCTGAAGCAGAAGCAGAAGAAACAGAAATAGTAGAATAAGCAGAAGCAGAAGCAGCAGGAGAAGCAGAAGAAGAAGACGGAGAAGGCGAGAGAGAAGGATTAGGAGTAGGAGAAGCAAAAGGATAAGCAGAAGCTGAAAGAGCCGCAGAAGGAGAAGCAGCACGAGAAGAAGGAGAAGCAGAAGCAGGAGAAGCAGAAGAAACAGAAGACGCAGAAGCAGAATGAGAAGCAGAAGGAGAAATTGAAGCAGAAGCAGAAGGAGAAGCAGAAGCAGAAGGAGAAGCAGAAGAAGGAGAAGGAGAAGCAGAAAGAAAAGCAGAAAAAGAAGCAGACGAGAAGCAGGAGAAGCAGAAGCAGGAGAAGCAGAAGCAGAAGAAACAGAAGAAGGAGAAGAAGCAGAAGCAGAAGGAGAAGCAGAAACAGAAGGAGAAGCAGAAAGAGAAGGAGGGGAAGCAGAAGAAGCAAAAGCAGGAGAAGCAGAAGCATAAGAATCCGAAGAATCAGAAGCAGAACGTGAAGCAGAAGGAGAAGCAGGAGAAGCAGAAGAAGCAGAATCTGGAGAAGCAGAAGGAGAAGCAGAAGCAGAAAGAGAAGAAAAGCAGAAGGAGAAGCAGAAGGAGAAGCAGAAGAAACAGAAGAAACAGAAGCAGTAGCCGAAGAAGCTGAAGATGTAGAAGCAGAAAAAGAAGCACAAGAAATAGCAGAAGAACGAGAAGGAGAAACAGAAGGAGAAGCAGAAGGAGAAGCAGAAGGAGAAACAGAAGCAGAAGAAGTAGCACAAGGAGAAGCAGAAGCAGAAGAAGATGCATAAGGAGAAGCAGGAGATGCAGAAGAAGCAGAAGCAGGAGAAGCAGAAGCATAAGAATCCGAAGAAGCGAAGCAGAACCTGAAGCAGAAGGAGAAGCAGAAGAAAGAGAAGAAGTAGAAGCAGTAGCAGTTGTACCAGAAGCAGAATGAGAAGCAGAAGGAAAAGCAGAAGAACAAGAAGGAGAAGGAGAAACAGAAGGAGAAGCAGAAGGAGAAGCAGAAAGAGAAGCAGGTAAAGCAGAAGAAGAAGAAGAAGAAGGAGAATCAGAAGGAGAAGCAGAAGAAGGAGAAGTAGAAGCAGAAGAAGATGCAGAAGGAGAAGCAGAAGCAGAAGGA
>NW_012305249.1:0-2843 GCF_000151885.1 Dipodomys ordii
GTGGAGGAACAGCGGGACACAGTGGAGAACACAGCTTGACACAGCAGTGACACAGTGAGGGAAAACAGGGACACAGCGGGATACAGCGGGGAACAGAGCGAGGACACAGCGGGACACAGCGGGACACAGCAGGGATACAATGGGACACAACGGGACACAGCGGGGTACACAGTGGGACACAGCGGGGACACAGCGCGGACACAGCGGGACACCGCGGGACACAGAGGGACACAGCGGGGACACAGCAGGGACACAGCGGGGGACACACCGTGTCACAGCGGGACACAGCGTGGGACACAGCAGGACACAGTGTGTGAGACAGGGGGACACATTGGGAGACACAGCGAGGACACAGCGGTACACCTCGGGACACACCGGGCCACAGTGGGACACAGATGGGGACACAGCGGGGGATACAGGGGGACACAGATGGGGACACATCCGGACACAGCGGGATGCACAATAGGGGACACAGAGGGACACAGCGGAACACAGCAGGGACACAGCAGGACACAGCGGGAAACAGCAGGACACAACGGGGACACAGAAGGGGACACAGTGGGACACAGTGGGACACATCGGGGGACACAGCGGGGGACACAGCGGGACACAAGAGGATACAGTGGAGAACACAGCGTGACACAACAGGACACAGCGGGGGACAACGGGGACACAGCGGGACACAGCGGGGAACACAGCAGACACAGCGGGACACAGCGGGGATACAATGGGACACAACGGGACACAGCGGGGTACACAGCGGGACACAGCGGGGAAAAAATGGGACACAACGGGACACAGCGGGGTACACAGCGGGACACAGCGGGGAAAAAATGGGACACAACGGGACACAGCGGGGTACACAGCGGGATACAGCAGGGGACACAACGGGACACAGCCAGGGACACAGCGGTGGACACAGCGTGTCACAGCGGGACATAGCAGGGCACACAGCAGGACACAGCGGGGAACACAGCGGGGGAAAGCGGGGACACACCGGGAGATAATGGGGCACAACAGGCACAGCGGGGGACACAGTGGGGGACACAGAGGGACACAGAGGGGGACAAGAGAGGACACAGCAGGACAAGAGCGGGACACAGCAGGGACACAGTGGGACACAGCAGGACACATCGAGGGACACAGCGGGACACTGTGGGGATACAGCGGGATACACAGCGGGCCACAGCGGAGACACAGCGGGACACAGTAGGACACAGTGGGGGACACAGCGGGACACAGCGGGGGACACAGCGAAGACAGAGCGGAACACTGCGGGAGACACAGCGAGGACACAACGGGACACAGCGGAACACAGTGGGACACAGCGGGGACACAGCAGGGGACCCAGCAGGACACAGGGGGGACAAAGCGGGACACAGCGGGGGACACAGCGGGACACAGCGAGGGACACAGCGGGGACACAATGGGACACAACGGGACACAGCGGGGTACACAGTGGGACACAGCAGGGGACACAAAGGGACACAGCCAGGGACACAGCGAGGACACAGCCAGACACAGCGGGACACAGCGGGGACACAGCTGGACACAGCGGGACACAGCGGGGACACAGCTGGACACAGCGGGTTAGACAGCGGGACACAGCGGGGACAAAGCGAGGACACGCGGGACACAGCGGGACAAAGTGGGACACAGCAGGACACAGCGGGACACAGCGGGGGACACAGCTTGACCCAGCACGGGACACAGCAGAAGACAGAGCGGGACACAGCGGTGGAAACAGCGAGGACACAGCGGGACATAGCCTGAAATAGTGGGGACACAGTGGGGACACAGGAGGGGACACAGTGGGGACATAGCGAGGACACAACGGGACACAGAGGGACACAGCGGGACACAGCGGGGGAAACAGTGGGATACAGCGGGGGACACAGCGGGGGACACAGCGGGGGACACAGCGGGGATTCAGCGGGTGACACAGCGGTATAGAAAGCGAGACACCACGGGACACAGCGGGACACAGCAGGACACAGCGGGACACAGCGGGATACAGCGTGACACAACAGGTACACAGCGTGGGACACACCGGGACACAGCGGGACACAGCGGGGGACACAGTGGGGACATAGTTGGACACTGCATGGACACAGCGGGTGACACAGCGGGACACAGCGGGATACAGCGTGACACAACAGGGACACAGTGTGGGACACAGCGGGACACAGCGGGACACAGCGGGATACAGATTGACACAACAGGGACACAGTGTGGGACACACTGTGGGATAGCGGAGACACAGCGGCACATAGCGGGACACAGCGGGGGACACAACAGGGACACAGCGGGGACACAGCGGGACACAGCGAGACACAGCGGGACACAGCGGGAACACAGCGGGCACACAGCGGGACACAGCAGGTACACAGTGGGACACTACGGAGGACACAGCGGGACACAGCAGTGACACAGCGGGACACATCGGGAAAATAGCAGGAGACACAGCGGACCACAGCGGGGGACACAGAAGAGGACAGCGGGGACACACCGGGCGATAACGAGAACACAGCAGGACACAACGGGGGACATCGGGGACACAGTGGGACATAGCAGGACACAACAGGGAACACAGCGGGGACACAGCGGGACACAGCGGGGACACAGCGGGGTACACAGCGGGACACAGCAGGGACACAGCGAGGACACAACGGGACACAGCGGGACACAGCGGGACACAGCAGGACACAGCAGGACACAGCGGGGGACACAGCGGAAAACAGCGCGGGACATAGTGGAGGAAACAGCGGGAAAGAGCGGTGAACACAGCGTGACACAGCGGGACACAGCGGATGACAACGGGGACACAGCGGGACACAGCGGGG
>NW_012305250.1:0-2843 GCF_000151885.1 Dipodomys ordii
GCTGTGTCACCGCTGTGTCAGGCTGTGTCCCGCTGTGTCCCGCTGTGTCATCGCGGTGTCCCCGCTGTGTCCCGCTGTGTAACCCGCTGTGTCCCGCTGTGTTCATGCTGTGACATGCTGTGTCCCCCTGTGTCCACGCTGTGTCCCCGCTATGTCCTGCTGTGTACCCAGCTTTTGTCCATCTTTGTCCCTGCTGTGTCTCGCTGTGTCCCACGCTCTGTCCCCCACTGTGTTCCGCTGTGTCCCCCACTCTGTCCGGCTGTGTCCCCCGCTGTGTCCCGCTGTGTCCCCACAGGATCACTGCTGTTTCCCGCTATGTTCCGCTGTTTTCTGTGGTGTCCTGCTATGTCCCCCGCTGTGTCCCCCGCTGTGTCCCCCCTGTGTCCCCCGCTGTGTCCCGCTGTGATCCGCTGTGTCCCCGGCTGTGTCCTCACTGTGTCCCCTGCTGTGTCCCGCTATGTCCTCACTGTGTCCCCCACTGTGTCCCGCTGTGTCCCCCGCTGTGTCCCGCTGTGTACCGCTGTGTCCCTGCTGTGACCCGCTGTGTCCCGTTGTGTCCCCGCTGTGTCCCGCTGTGTACCCCGCTGTGTCCAGCTTTGTCCCCGCTGTGTTTCGCTGTGTCCTATGCTCTGTACCCCACTGTGTCCCGCTGTGTCCCCTGCTGTGTCCCTGCTGTGTCCCACTTTGTCCCGCTGTGTCCCGCTGTGTCTTCGCTGTGTCTCCGCTGTGGCCCACTTTGTATCCCGCTGTGTCCTCGCTGTGTCCCTCTATGTCCCCCGCTCTGTCCCGCTCAGTGTCCCGCTGTGTCCCCCACTGTGTCCTGCTGTATCCCCCGCTGTGTCTTGCTGTGACATGCTGTGTCCAACGCTGTGTCCCCGCTGTGTCCCCGCTGTGTCCCCGCTGTGTCCCGCTGTGTCCCATTGTATCCCCGCTTGTCCCGCTGTGTCCCGCTGTGTCCCGCTGTGGCCTCGCTCTTTTCCCCGCTGTGTCCCACTGTGTCCCCGTTGTCCCACGCTGTGTCACTCTGTGTCACGCTGTTTTTCCCGCTGTGTCCCACTGTTTCCTCCACTATGTCCCGCGCTGTTTATCGCTGTGTCTCCCGCTGTGTCCTGCTGTGTCCTGCTGTGTCCCGCTGTGTCCCACTGTGTCCCGTTGTGTCCTCGCTGTGTCCCCGCTGTGTCCCGTTGGGCCAGCTGTGTCCTTGCTGTGTATCCCGCTGTGTCCCGCTCTGGCCCCCGCTGTGTCCCCCGCTGTGTCCACCGCTGTATCCCACTGATTCCCCTCACTGATTCCCCCACTGTGTCCTTCTGTGTCCCGCTGTGTCCCGCTGTGTCGCCTGCTTTGTCCCCGCCGTGTCCCTGCTGTGTCCCGCTTTGTCCTGCTGTGTCCCTCTGTGTCCCGTTGTGTCCTCGCTGTGTCCCCACTGTGTCCCAGGTGTGTCCCCTGCTGTGTCCCTGCTGTGTCACCGCTGTGTCAGGCTGTGTCCCGCTGTGTCCCGCTGTGTCATCGCGGTGTCCCCGCTGTGTCCCGCTGTGTAACCCGCTGTGTCCCGCTGTGTTCCTGCTGTGACCTGCTGTGTCCCGCTGTGTCCCCGCTGTGTCCCCGCTTTGTCCTGCTGTGTACCCAGCTTTGTCCATCTTTGTCCCTGCTGTGTCTCGCTGTGTCCCACGCTCTGTCCCCCACTGTGTCCCGCTGGGTCCCCCGCCGTGTCCCCGCAGGGTCACCGCTGTTTCCCGCTGTGTCCCGCTGCGTTCCGTGGTGAACCGCTATGTAACTCCGCTGTGTCTCCCGCTGAGTCGCCGCTGTGTCCCTGCTTTGTCCCTTGCTGTTTCCTCCACTGAGTCCCCGCTGTGTCCCCGCTGTGTCCCGCTGTGTCCTCCCTGTGTCCCCCGCTGTGTCTCGCTCTGTCCCCCGCTATGTCCCGCTGTGTCCCAGCTGTGTCCCGCTTTGTCCTCCCTGTGTCCCTCGCTGTGTTGCGCTCTGTCCTCAGCTGTGTCCCTCTGTGTCCCGCTGTGTCCCCCGCTGTATCGACTCTGTGTCCTGCTTGATCCCGCTGTGTACACCGCTGTGTCCAGCTTTGTCCCCGCTGTGTCTCGCTGCGTAACACGCCTTGTCCTCCACTGTGTTCCGCTGTTTCCCCCGCTGTGTCCCGCTGTGTCCCCGCTGTGTCCCACTGTGTCCCGCTGTGTCCCCCGCTGTCCCGCTGTGTCCTCCCTTTGTCCCCCGCTGTGTCCAGCTGTGTCCTCGCTGTGTCCCTGCTCTGTCCCTCCTGTGTCCCCTACTGTGTCCCGCTGTGTCCCCGCTGTGTCCCTCCTGTGTCCCCCGCTGTGTCCAGCTCTGTCCTGCTTTGTCCCTGCTGTGACCCGCTGTGTCCCGCTGTGTCCCTGCTGTGTCCCCGCTGTGTCCCGCTGTGTACACCGCTGTGTCCAGCTTTTTCCCCGCTGTGTCTCGCTGTGTAACACGCTTGGTCCCCCACTGTGTTCCGCTCTGTCCCCCGCTGTGTCCCGCTTTGTCCACCACTGTGTCCCGCTGTGTCCCCGCAGGGTCACCGCTGTTTCCCGCTGTGTCCTGCTGTGTCCCCTGCTGTTTCCCGTTGTGTCCCCAGCTGTGTACTCCGCTGTGTCCCGCTGTGTCACACTGTGTTTCTTGGTGTCCCGCTTTGTCCCCCGCTTTGTCCTTCTATGAGTCCCCACTGTGTCCCTGCTGTGTCCCGCTGTGTCCTCGCTGTGTCCCCCGCTGTCTCCTGCTCTGTCCCCCGCTGTGTCTCATGCTTTGTCCCCGCTGTGTCCCACTGGTTCTGCTGTGTCCCACTGTGTCCCCCACTGTGTCCCTTTGTGTCCCCA
>NW_012305251.1:0-2843 GCF_000151885.1 Dipodomys ordii
CCGCTGTGTCCTCGCTGTGTCCCGCTGTGTCTACTGCTGTGTCCCCACTGTGTCCCGCTGTGTCTAACTGTGTCCCGCTGTGTCCTCATTGTTTCCCACTCTGTGTTGTGCTGTTTCCTCGCTGTGTCCCCCGCTGTGTCCCGTTGTGTACCCAGCTGTGTACCCCGCTGTGTCCCCGCTGTATCGATGCTGTGTCCCGCTGGGTCCCGCTGTGTCCTCGCTGTGTTCCCCGCTGTGTCCCGCTGTTTGCCCCTCTGTGTCCCCCGCTGTGTCCCGCTGTGTCCCGCTGTGTACTGCTGTGTCCCCCGCTGAGTCCCGCTGTGTGCCCGCTGTGTCCCAATGCATCCTCGCTGTGTCCCGCGCTGGGTCCCGCTGTTTCCCCCCTGTGTCCCCCGCTGTGTCCCGCTGTGTCCGGCTGTGTCCCCCGCTGTGTCCCCCGCTGTGTCCCCCGCAGTGTCAGCGCTGTGTCCCGCTGTGTCCTCGCTGTGTCCCCTGCTGTCTCCCGCTCTGTACTCCGCTGTGTCTCAAGCTTTGTCCCCGCTGTGTCCCACTGTGTCCCGCTGTGTCCCGCTGTGCCCCTACTGTGTCCCGTTGTGTTCACAGCTGTGTACCACGCTGTGTAACGTTGTGTCCCCGCTGTATCGACGCTGTTTACCGCTGGGTCCCGCTGTGTCCTCGCTGTGTTCCCCGCTGTGTCCCGCTGTGTACCCCACTGTGTCCCCCGCTGTGTCCCTATGTGTCCCACGCTTTTTCTCCCTGTGCCCCCGCAGTTTCCCCACTGTGTCCCGCTGTTTCCCACTGTGTTTCTGTGGTGTCCCACTTTGTCCCCCGCTGTGTCCCCCGGTGAGTCACCGCTGTGTCCCCGCTTTGTCCCGCTGAGTCCTCCATGTGTCCCCTGCTGTGTCCCGATGTGTCCCCCGCTGTGTCCCGCTGTGTCCACTGCTGGGACCCGGCTGTGTCCCGCTGTGTCCCGCTGTGTCCTCACTGTGTCCCACTCTGTGTTCCGTTGTGTCCTCGCTGTGTCCTCCGCTGTGTCCCGCTGTGTCCCACTGTGTCCCGTGGTGTCCCGCTTTGTCCCCCGCTGTGTCCCGGACTGAGTCTCGCTGTGTCCCCACTGTGTCCTCTCTGTGTCCCCCGCTGTGTCCTGCTCTGTTCCCCACTGTGTCTCCCGTTTTGTCCCTGCTGTGCCCCGCTGTGTCCCGCTGTGTCCCCCACTGTGTCCCGTTGTGTCAACAGCTGTGTACCCCGCTGTGTCCCTGCTGTATCGACGCTGTGTCTCGCTGGGTCCTGCTGTGTCTCTCTCTGTATTCCCCATTGTGTCCCGCTGTGTCCCCCGCTGTGTCACTCGCTGTGTCCCCCGCTGTGTCCCGCTGTGTCCCGCTGTGTCCCCCGCTGTGTCCTTGCTGTGTCCCCGCTGGTTCCCGCTGGGTCCCGCAGTGTCCCCCGCTGAGTCCCGTTGTGTCACCGCTGTGTCCCTCTGTGTCCCCGCTCTATCGATGCTGTGTCCAGCTGGGTCCCGCTGTGTCCTCTCTTTGTTCCCCGCTGTTCCCCGCTGTGTCCCCCGCTGTTTCTCTCGCTGTGTCCCGCTGTGTCCCCGGCTGTGTCCGGCTGTGTCCCGCTGTGTCCCCCGCTGTGTCCTTGCTGTGTCCCCGCTGTGTCCCGCTGTGTCCCGCAGTGTCCCCAGCTGTGTCCCGCTGTGTCACCGCAGTGTCCCACTGTGTCCTCGCTGTGTCCCCCGCTGTGTCCCGTTTTGTCCTTGCTGTGTACCCCGCTGTGTCCCTCTGTGTCCCCGGCTGTGTCCCGCTGTGTCCCCTGCTGTGTCCCCACTGTGTCACGCTGTGTCCGGCTGTGTCCTCACTCTGTCTCATTCAGTGTCCAGCTGTGTCCTCCCTGTGTCCCCCGCTGTGTCCCGCCGTGTCACGCTGTGTCACGCTCTGTCCCCTCTGTGTCCCTCTGTGTCCAGCTCTGTCCCCGTTGTGTGTCCGCTGTGCCCCGCTGTGTACCCTTCTGTGTCCAGCTGTGTCCCCTCTGTGTCCCGCTGTGTCCCTTGTCTGTCCCCCGCTGTCCACCGCTGTGTCCCCCGGCTGTGTCCCACAGTGTCCCCGCTGTGTCCCGCTGTGTCCTACTGTGTCCCGTGGTGTCCCGCTTTTTTCCCCTCTATGTCCCCTGCTGAGTCCCCTCTGTGTCCCCGCTGTGTCCAGCTGTGTCCTCGCTGTGTCCTCTGCTGTCTCCCGCTTTGTCCTACGCTGTGTGCTACTGTGTCCCAATGTGTCCCTGCAGTGTCCCCCGCTGTGTCCGGCTGTGTCCCGCTGTGTCCCCCGCTGTGTCCTGCTGGGTCCCGCTGTGTCCGGCTGTGTCTCCGCTGTGTCCCGCTGTGTCCCCCGCTGTGTCTCCGCTGTGTCCCGCTGTGTCCCCCGCTGTGTCCCGCTGTGTCCCCCGCTGTGTCCTGCTGTGTCCACTGCTGTGACCCCGTTGTGCCTTGCTGTGTCCCCCATTGTCCCCCGCTGTGTCCTTGCTGTGTCCCTCTGTGTCCTGCTGTGTCCCAAAGTGTCCCCAGCTCTGTCCCGCTGTGTCACCGCTGTGTCCCGCTGTGTCCTCGCTGTGTTCCCCGCTGTGTCCTTCTTTGTCCCTGCTGTGTACCCCGCTGTGTCCCGCTGTGTCCCCTGCTGTGTCCCCACTGTGTCACGCTTTGTTTCGCTGTGTCCAGCTGTGTCCTTGCTCTGTCTCCCTCAATGTCCACCTGTGTCAAGCTCTGTCCCCTCTGTGTCCCTCTGTGTCCAGCTCTGTCCCTGCTGTGTGTCCGCTGTGTCCCCGCTGTGTACCCTTCTGTGTCCAGCTGAGTC
>NW_012305252.1:0-2843 GCF_000151885.1 Dipodomys ordii
TTCTCCTACTTCTCCCTCCAGCTACTACGTCTCAATTCTCCCTCTCCTTCAAATTCATCAATCTAGAGCTTCTCACTCAGCATCCGACCTCAGAGTCACAGAGTATAACTAATCAGAATCTCCTTCAGCTTCTCCCTTGAGCCTCTCTTTATGCATATAATACTGCTTCAGCTCCTCCTACTCCTAATCCTTCTCTTTCTCCTTCGTATTCTTCTACTTCTCGTTCTACTTATGCTTCTTCTGCTTGTTCTATATCTTCAGATTCTGCTATTCCAGCTTCTGCTGCTTCTGCTTCTCCTTCTGCTTCAGGTTCTCCTTCTACTTCTAGGGAATCTTCTGTCTCTTCTGCATATGCTTCTCCAGTAACAACTTATTCTGCTTCTGTTTCTATTTCTGCTTCTCCTTCTGCTTCTGCTTCTCCTTCTGCTCCTTCTCCTTCTTCTGTTTCTTCTTCTGCTTCTCCCGCTTCTACTTCTTCTGCTTCTCCTGATTCTCCTTCTGCTTCTGCTTCTCCTTCTCCCTCTTCTGCTTCTCTTTCTGCTTCAGCTTCTTCTGATTCTCCACCTTCTCCTTCTGTTTCAGCTTCTCTTTCTGCTTCTGCATCTCCTTCTGCTTCACCTTCTGCTGCTCCTTCTCCTTCTTCAGTTTCTCCCTCTGCTTCTATTTCTGCTTCTTATGCTTCTTCTTTTTCTTCTGCTTCTGCTTCTCCTGCTTCTGCTTCTTATGCTTCTACTGCTTCTTCTTCTGGTTCTGCTTCTTCTGCTTCTACTTCTCTTTCTGCTTCTGCTTCTCCTGCTTGTTTTTCTGCTTCTTCTGCTGCTTCTCCTTCTGCTGCTTCTTTTACTACTCCTTGTGCTTCTCTTTTTGCTTCTCCTTCTGCTTCTGCTTCTGCTTCTTCTGTTTCTCCTGCCTGAATTTCTGGTTCTACTTCTTCTGCTGTTTCTCCTTCTGCTTCTTCTTCTTCTGCTAATGTTTCTGCTTCTTCTGCTTCTTCCCTTTCGGCTTCTCCTGCTTCTGCTTCTTGTCCTTCTTCTGCTTCTCTTTCTGCTTCTCATTCTGCTTCTTCTTCTCCTTCTGCTTCTCCTCCTTCACCTTCTCCTACTTCTGCTTCTCCTTCAGCTTCTGCTTCTTCTGCTTCTCCTGCTTCTCCTTCTGCACCTCCTTCTGCTTGTGCTTGTCCTTATGCTTCTGCTTCTGCTTCTCCTTCTCCTTCTTTTGCTTCTCCTTTTGCTTCTGCTTCTTCTGTTTTTCCTGCTTCTCCTTCTGCTTCTGCTTCTTCTGCTTCTCCTTCTGCATCTTCTTCTGCTTCTGCTTCTCCTTCTTCTGCTTCTCCTTCTTATTCTCCTACTGCTTGTCCTTCTGTTTCCCTTCTCCTTCTTGTTCTTCTGCTTTTCCTTCTGCTTCTCGTTCTGCTTCTGCTACAACTGCTACTGCTTCTACTTCTTCTGTTTCTTCTGCTTCTCCTTCTGCTTTTGATTCTCTTTCTGCTTCTGCTTCTCCTTTTGCTTCTCCTTCTGCTTCTCCAGATTCTGCTTCTTCTGCTTCTCCTTCTGCTTCAGGTTCTCCTTCTGCTTCTTCACATTCTTATGCTTCTGCTTCTCCTGCTTGTGCTTCTTCTGCTTTCCCTCCTTCTCTTCCTGCTTCTCCTTCTGTTTCTGCTTCTCCTTCTGCTTCTGCTTCTTGTCCTTCTTGTGTTTCTTCTGCTTCTGCTTCTCAAGTTTCTGCATCTCCTGCTTCTCCTTCTGCTGCTCTTTCTGCTTCTCCTGCTGCTTTTCCTTCTCCTGCTCCTTCTTCTGCTTCTCTTTCTGCTTCTCCTTCTGTTTCTCCTACTCCTTCTCCTTCTCATCCTTCTGCTTTTCCTTCTACTTCGCCTTCTGCTTCTGCATCTTCTGCTTCTTCTGCTACTGCCTCTGCTTCTTCTGTTTCTTCTGCTTCCCCTTCTGCTTCTCCTTCTGCTTTGGCTTCTCTTTCTGCTTCTGCTTCTCCTTCTGCTTCTCCAGATTCTGCTTCTTCTGCTTCTCCTGCTTCTCCTGCTTCTCTTTCTGCTTCAGGTTCTGCTTCTGCTTCTTTGGCTTCTTCTGCTTCTGCTTCTCCTGCTGCTGCTTCTTCTGCTGCTCCTGCTTCTCTTTCTGCTTTTCCTTCTGTTTCTGCTTCTCCTTCTGCTTCTGCTTCATCTCCTTCTGCTTCTTCTCCTTCCTATGCTTCTCCTGCTTCTGCTTCTCCTGCTTCTGCTTCTCCTGCTTCTCGTTGTGCTTCTCTTTCTGCTTCTCTTTCTGCTTCTCCTTCTCCTTCTTCTGCTTCTCCTTCTCCTTCTGCTTCTGCTTCTGCTTCAATTTCTCCTTCTGCTTCTCATTCTGCTTCTGCGTCTTCTGTTTCTTCTGCTTCTCCTGCTTCTGCTTCTCCTGCTTCTCCTACTTCTCGTGCTGCTTCTCCTTCTGCGTCTCTTTCTGCTTCTGCTTATCCTTTTGCTTCTCCTACTCCTAATCCTTCTCTTTCGCCTTCTCCTTCTCCTTCTTCTGCTTCTCCTGCTTCTCCTTCTGCATCTTCTTCTGCTTCTGCTTCTGCTTCTGCTGCTTCTTCTGCTTCTGCTTCTCCTTCTTCTGCTTCTCCCTCTGATTCTACTTCTTATGCTTATTCTTTTTCTTCTGCTTCTGCTTCTCCTGCTTCTGCTTCTCCTGCTTCTTCTGCTTCTACTGCTTCTTCTTCTCCTTCTCCTTCTTCTTCTTCTTCTTCTTCTTCTTCTTCTTCTTCTTCTTCTTCTTCTTCTTCTTCTTCTTCTTCTTCTTCTTCTTCTTCTTCTTCAATCTTCTTCTTCTTCTGCTTCTGCTTCTGCTTCTCTTCTG
>NW_012305253.1:0-2843 GCF_000151885.1 Dipodomys ordii
TCACCGCTGTGTCTTCGCTATGTCCCGCTGTGTCCTCGGTGTGTCCCCCGCTGTGTCCCGCTGTGTCTTCGCTGTGTCCCCCGATGTGTCACTCTGTGTCCCCCGCTGTGTCCCGCTGTGTACCGCTGTGTCCCTGCTGGGCCCCTCTGTGTCCCGCTGTGTTCCCGCTGTGTCCCCGCTGTGTCCCCCGCTGTGTCCCGCTGTGTCCCCCGCTGTGTCCCGCTGTGTCCCCCGCTGTGTCCTTGCTGTGTCCCCCGCTGTGCCGCTGTGTCCTCGCTCTGTCCTCCACTGTGTTCCGCTGTGTCCCACGCTGTGTCCCGCTGTGTCCCCGCAGGGTCAACGCTGTTTCCCGCTGTGTCCCGCTGTGTCCCGCTGTGAACTGCTGTGTCCCCCGCTGTGTCCAGCTGTGTCCCCCGATGTGTCCCGCTGTGTCTACTGCTGTGTCCCTGCTGTGTCCCTCTGTGTCCCGCTGTGTCCTCGCTGTATCCCATGCTGTGTTCCGCTGTGTCCTTGCTGTGTCCCCCGATGTGTCCCTTTGTGTCCCCAGGTGTGCACCCGCTGTGTCCCGCTGTGTCCCCGCTGTATCGACGCTGTGTCCCGCTGTGTCCCGCTGTGTACTCCTCTGTGTCACCCTCTGTGTCCCGCAGTGTCCCCTGCTGTGTCCCGCTGTGTCCCGCTGTGTCCCGCTGTGAACTGCTGTGTCCCCCGCTGTGTCCCGCTGTGTCCCCCGCTTGTCCCGCTGTGTCTACTGCTGTGTCCCTGCTGTGTCCCGCTGTGAACCGCTGTGTCCCGCTGTGTCCTCGCTGTGTCCCACGCTGTGTTCCGCTGTGTCCTTGCTGTGTCCCCCGATGTGTCCCTTTGTGTCCCCAGCTGTGTAACCCGCTGTGTCCCGCTGTGTCCCCGCTGTGTCCTCGCTGTGTTCCCCGCTGTGTCCCGCTGTGTACCCTTCTGTGTCCCCCTCTGTGTCCCGCTGTGTCCCCCGCTGTGACCCTCTGTGTCGCTCTGTGTCCCACTGTGTACTGCTGTGTCCCGCACTGAGTTCCACTGTGGCCCCGCTGTGTCACGCTTTGTCCCACCTGTGTCCCCCGTTGTGTCCCGCTGTGTCCCCCGCTGTGTCCCTGTTGTGTCCCTGCTGTGTCCCATGCTGTGTCCCCCGCTGTGTCCCGTTGTGTCACCCGCTTGGTCCCGCTGTGTCCACTGCTATGTCCCCGTTGTGTCCCGCTGTTTCCCCCTCTATGTCCCGCTGTGTCCTCGCTGTGTCCCCTGCTGTGTCCCGCTGTGTCCTCGCTGTGTCCCCCGCTGTGTCCCGCTGTGTCCCTGCTGGGACCCGCTGTGTCCCGCTGTGTCCCCGTTGTGTCCCCTATGTGTCCCGTTGTGTACCCCGATGTGTCCAGCTAGGTCCCCGCTGTGTCCCCGCTGTGTCCCGCTGTGTACCCCGATGTGTCCAGCTAGGTCCCCGCAAGGTCACCGCTGTTTCCCGCTGTGTTCCGCTGTGTTCCGTGGTGTCCCGCTCTGTCCCCCGCTATGCCCCCGGCTTTGTCCCCGCTGTGTCCCGATGTGTCCCCCGCTGTTTCCGGTTGTGTCCCCAGCTGTGTACCCCGCTGTGTCCCGCTGTGTCAAACTGTGTCCCTTGGTGTCCCGCTTTGTCCCCCACTGTGTCCCCCGCTGAATCTCCGCTCTGTCACCGCTGTGTCCCGCTGTGTACCCCTCTGTGTCCCGCACAGTGTCCCGCTGTGTCCCCGCTTTGTCCCCCGCTGTGTCCCCCGGTGAGTCCCCGCTGTGTCCCCACTGTGTCCCGCTGTGTCCTCCCTGTGTCCCCTGCTGTGTACGGCTGTGTCCCCTGCTGTGTACCGCTGTGTCTACTGCTGTGTCCCTGCTGTGTCCCGCTGTGTCCCGCTGTGTCCTCGCTGTGTCCCACGCTGTGTTCCGCTGTGTCCTTGCTGTGTCCCCCGCTGTGTCCCGCTTTTTCCCCCCTTTGTCCGCCGCTGTGTCCCGCTGTATCCCCCTCTGTGTCCCGCTGTTTCCCCAGCTGTGTCCCCGCTGTGCCCCGCTGTGTTCCGCTGTGTCCCCCTGTGTCCTCGCTGTGTATCCTGCAGTGGCCCGCTGTCTCCTCGCTGTGTCCCCCGCAGTGTCCCGCTGTGTCTATTGCTGTGTCCCGCTGTGTCTTGCTGTGTCCTCGCTGTGTCCCACGCTGTGTTCCGCTGTGTCCTTGCTGTGTCCCCCGATGTGTCCCTTTGCGTCCCCAGCTGTGTAACCCGCTGTGTCCCGCTGTGTCCCCGCTGTGTCCTCGCTGTGTTCCCCGCTGTGTCCCGCTGTGTACCCTTCTGTGTCCCCCTCTGTGTCCCGCTGTGTCCCCCGCTGTGACCCTCTGTGTCCCTCTGTGTCCCGCTGTGTACTGCTGTGTCCCGCGCTGAGTTCCACTGTGGCCCCGCTGTGTCACGCTTTGTCCCACCTGTGTCCCCCGCTGTGTCCCGCTGTGTCCCCCGTTGTGTCCCTGTTGTGTCCCTGCTGTGTCCCATGCTGTGTCCCCCGCTGTGTCCCGTTGTGTCCCCCGCTTGGTCCCGCTGTGTCCACTGCTATGTCCCCGTTGTGTCCCGCTGTTTCCCCCTCTATGTCCCGCTGTGTCCTCGCTGTGTCCCCTGCTGTGTCCCGCTGTGTCCTCGCTGTGTCCCCCGCTGTGTCCCGCTGTGTCCCCGCTGTGTCCCCGCTGTGTCCCGTTGTGTACCCCGATGTGTCCAGCTATGTCCCCGCTGTGTCCCCGCTCTGTCCCGCTGTGTACCCCGATGTGTCCAGCTAGGTCCCCGCAAGGTCTCCGCTGTTTCCCGCTGTGTCCGCTGTGTTGA
>NW_012305254.1:0-2843 GCF_000151885.1 Dipodomys ordii
TCCTTCTCCTCCTCTCCTCCTCCTCTCTCTCCTCTCCTCTCTCCTCCTCCTCCTCCTCCTCATCTCTCTCTCTCTCTCTCTCTTCTCTCTCTCATCTTCTTCTCTCTCTCTTCTTTATCATCTTCTCATCTTCTTCTTCTTCTCTTTCTTCTACTTCAACTTTTCCTGCTTCTTCTGCTTCTACTGCTTCTCTTTCTGCTTCTCCTTCTGCTTCTCCTTCTCCTTCTGCTTCTCCTATTTCTTCTGCGGCTCTTCCTTCTCCTACTTCTACTTCTCCTTCTGCTTCTGCTTCTTCTGCTTCTCCTGCTTCTCCTTCTGCATCTTCTTCTGCTTCTGCTTCTCCTTCTGCTGCTTCTTCTGCTTCTGTTCTCCTTCTGCTTCTTCTGCTTCTGCTTCTCCTTCTGCTTCTTCTGCTTCTCCTTCTGATTCTCCTTCTGCTTCTCCTTCTGTTTCTCCTTCTCCTTCTCGTTCTTCTGCTTTTCTTTCTGCTTCTCCTTCTGCTTCTGCTCCAACTGCTACTGCTTCTTCTGTTTCTTCTGCTTCTCCTTCTGCTTTTGATTCTCTTTCAGCTTCTGCTTCTCCTTCAGCTTATCATTCAGCTTCTCCAGATTCTGCTTCTTCTGCTTCTCCTGCTTCCGCTTTTGCTTCAGGTTTTGCTTCTGCTTCTTCGGATTCTTATGCTTCTGCTTCTCCTGCTTCTTCTTCTTCTGCTTCCCCTCCTCTTTCTGCTTCTCCTTCTGTTTCTGCTTCTCCTTCTGCTTCTGCTTCTTGTCCTTCTCCTGTTTCTTCTGCTTCTGCTTCTCCTGCTTCTGCTTCTTCTGCTTTTCCTGCTTCTCTTTCTGCTTCTCCTTCTGCTTTTCCTTCTCCTTCTGCTTCTGCTCCTTCTCCTTCTTCTGTTTCTTCTTCTTCTGCTTCTCCCACTTCTGCTTCTTCTGCTTCTCCTGCTTCTCGTTCTGCTTCTCTTCGTCGGCTTCTCTTTCTACTTCTGCTTCTGCTTCTTCGGATTCTGCTTCTTCTACTTCTTCTCTCCTTCTGCTTCTGCTTCTTCAGCTACTCCTTCTTCTCCTTCTGCATCTCCTTCTGCTTGTGCTTTTCCGTCTGCTTCTTCTTCTGCTTCTGCTTCTCCTTCTCCTTCTTCTGCTTCTCCGTCTGATTCTGCTTCTTCTGCCTTTCCTGATTCTCCTTCTGCTTCTCCTTCTGCTTCTCCTTCGGTTTCTCCTTCTCCTTCTCGTTCTTCTTCTATTCCTTCTGCTTCTCTTTCTGCTTCTGCATCTTCAGCTTCTTCTGCTACTGCTTCTGCTTCTTCTGTTTCTTCTGCTTCTCCTTCTGCTTTTGCTTCTCTTTCTGCTTCTGCTTCTCCTTCTGGTTCTCCTTCTTCTTCTCCAGATTCTGCTTCTTCTGCTTCTCCTTCCGCTTCAGGTTCTGCTTCTGCTTCTTCGGCTTCTTCTGCTTCTATTTCTGCTTCTCCTTCTGTTTCTGCTTCTCTTTCTGCTTCTGTTTCTTCTCCTTCTTCTATTTCTTCTGCTTATGCTTCTACTGCTTCTCCTGCTTCTCCTTCTGTTTCTCTTTATTCTTACCCTTCTGCTTCTCCTTCTCCTTCTTCTGCTTCTCCTTCTGCTTCTGCTTCTACTTCTCCTTCTGCATCTTCTTCTGTTTCAATTTCTCCTTTTCTGCTTTTCATTCTTCTTCTGCTTCTCCTGCTTCTGCTTCTTCTGCTTCTCCTGCTTCTTTTTCTCCTTCTCTTTCTCTTTCTGCTTCTGCTTCTCCGTCTGTTTCTCCTACTCCTAATCCTTCTCTTTCTCCTTCTCCTTCTACTTCTTATGATTTTCCTGCTTGTTCTTCTTCTGCTTCTTCTCTTTTTCTGCTTTTTCAGTTTCTTCTGCTTCAGCTTCTGCTTCTTCTGCTTCTCCTACTGCTTCTGTTTCTCCTTCTGCTTCTGCTCTTCTCCTTCTTCTGTTTCTTCTGCTTCTGCTTCTCTTGCTTCTCCTTCTTCTGCTTCTCCTACTTCTCCTTCTGCTTCTCCGTTTCATTCTCCTTCTCCTGCTTCAACTTCTGCTTCTCCTTCTGATGCTCTTTCTGCTTCTCCAGCTGCTTTTCCTTCTCCTGCTCCTTCTTCTGCTTCTCTTTCTGCTTCTCCTTCTGTTTCTCCTACTCCTTCTCCATTCTCGTTCTTCTGCTTTTCCTTCTGCTTCTCCTTCTGCTTCTGCATCTTCTGCTTCTTCTGCTACTGCCTCTGCTTCTTCTGTTTCTTCTGCTTCCCCTTCTGCTTCTCCTTCTGCTTTTGCTTCTCTTTCTGCTTCTGCTTCTCCTTCTGCTTCTCCAGATTCTGCTTCTTCTGCTTCTCCTGCTTCTCCTTCTGCTTCAGGTTCTGCTTCTGCTTCTTCGGCTTCTTCTGCTTCTGCTTCTCCTGCTGCTGCTTCTTCTGCTTCTCCTGCTTCTCTTTCTGCTTTTCCTTCTGTATCTGCTTCTCCTTCTGCTTCTTCTCCTTCCTATGTTTCTTCTGCTTCTGCTTCTCCTGCTTCTGCTTCTTCTGCTTCTCCTGCTTCTCCTTCTCCTTCTCCTTCTCTTTCTGCTTCTGCTTATCCTTCTGTTTCTCCTACTCCTAATCCTTCTCTTTCTCCTTCTCCTTCTGCTTCTTCTGCTTCTCCTGCTGCTTCTTCTTCTGCTTCTTCTGCTTTTTCTGTTTCTTCTGTTTCTTTTGCTTCTGCTTCTCACGCTCTGCTTCTTCTGCTTCTCCTGCTTCTCGTTCTGCTTCTCTTCGTCGGCTTCTCTTTCTACTTCTTCTTCTGCTTCTTCAAACAATCTGCTTCTTCTCCTTCTGCTTCTCCTTCTGCTTCTGCTTC
>NW_012305255.1:0-2842 GCF_000151885.1 Dipodomys ordii
TCTCTCTCTCTCTCTCATCTCTCGTCATCGTCTCATCTATCATCATCATCATCGTCGTTTCACTCTTGTCTATCTGCTGCATCTGCTTTTCATGATTCTTCTTCTTCTACTGCTTCTCTTTCTGCTTCTCATTCTGCTTCTGCTTCTCCTTCTGCTTCTCCTATTGCTTCTGCTGCCCTTCCTTCTCCTTTTCCTACTTCTCCTTCTCGTTCTGCTTCTTCTGCTTCTCCTGCTTCTCCTTCTGCACCTTCTTCTGCTTCTGCTTCTCCTTCTGATGCTTCTTCTGCTTCTGTTTCTCCTTCTGCTTCTCCTTCTGCTTCTTCTGCTTCTCCTTCTGCTTCTCCTTCTGTTTCTCCTTCTCCTTCTCGTTCTTCTGCTTTTACTTTTGCTTCTCCTTCTGCTTCTGCTGCAACTGCTACTGCTTCTGCTTCTTCTGTTTCTTCCGCTTCTCCTTCTCCTTTTGATTCTCTTTCTGCTTCTGCTTCTCCTTCAGCTTCTCATTCTGCTTCTCCAGATTCTGCTTCTTCTGCTTCTCTTGCTTCTCCTTCTGCTTCAGGTTCTGCTTCTGCTTCTTCGGATTCTTATGCTTCTGCTTCTCCTGCTTCTGCTTCTTCTGCTTCCCCTCCTTCTCTTTCTGCTTCTCCTTCTGTTTCTGCTTCTCCTTCTCCTTCTGCTTCTTGTCCTTCTCCTGTTTCTTCTGCTTCTGCTTCTCCTGCTTCTGCTTCTTCTGCTTTTCCTGCTTCTCTTTCTGCTTCTCCTTCTGCTTCTGCTCCTCCTTCTGCTTCTGCTCCTTCTATTTCTTCTGTTTCTTCTTCTGCTTCTCCCGCTCTGCTTCTTCTGCTTCTCCTGCTTCTCGTTCTGCTTCTCTTCGTCGGCTTCTCTTTCTACTTCTCCTTCTGCTTCTTCTGATTCTGCTTCTTCTCCTTCTTCTTCTCCTTCTGCTTGTGCTTCTTCTGCTTCTCCTGCTACTCCTTCTGCATCTCCTTCTGCTTGTGCTTTTCCTCTGCTTCTTCTTCTGCTTCTCCTTCTTCTGCTTCTCCGTCTGTTTCTGCTTCTTCTGTTTTTCCTGCTTCTCCTACTGCTTCTCATTCTTCTTCTCCTTCTGTTTTTCCTTGTCGTTATTCTGCTATTCCTTCTGCTTCTCTATCTGCTTCTGCATCTTCAGTTTCTTCTGCTACTGCTTCTGCTTCTGCTTCTTCTGTTTCTTCTGCTTCTCTTTCTGCTTCTCCTTCTGCTTTTGCTTCTTTTTCTGCTTCTGCTTCTCCTTCTGGTTCTCCTTCTTCTCCAGATTCTGCTTCTTCTGCTTCTCCTGCTTCTCCTTCTGCTTCAGGTTCTGCTTCTGCTTCTTCTGCTTCTATTTCTGCTTCTCCTTCTGTTTCTGCTTCTCTTTCTGCTTCTGCTTCTTATCCTTCTTCTATTTCTTCTGATTCTGCTTCTCCTGCTTCTGCTTCTCCTGCTTCTCCTTCTGTTTCTCCTTATGCTCCTCCTTCTGCTTCTCCTTCTTCTTTTTTTTTCTTTTTTTAATTTATTTTATTTGTGAACATTCTGTACAGAGGGGTTACAATTGCATGGGTTCTGGGTAGAGTTGGTAGAGAAAGTTCTGGGTAGAGTTGAGGGCTTTCACCAATCAGTAGCTTTACCCTGGGGCTGATTTGTAAAGAAAAGAAAAAAAAACTCACAGAGCCCAGCCTGGAGCCATTCTCAGGGTTTCTGTTTTTCCTTTGATTGTTGAGGCTGCTAGAGGGAGGGGCAGCCTCTGGCTCTAGTTACCCAGTGGGGAAAGCTGCTCCAATGGCTGGTGCCTGAGCTGGGTGACTTTTCCCTGGATGGAGCTGAGTCTGGCAGGTCACTTCGCCATTAAGTTCTTGTGACCTGCTAGATGACTCGTTTTCTTCCAAGGCCTGAGTTGGAGCTAGCAGCTCCGCCGAGCTTTGTCGGTATCCAAGATGGAAAACGCCAGTGCGGGGGGGGGAGAGGGGTGGCCTTCCCTCCTCTGCTCCCTGAGAAGGAGTGAGGATGTCGGGCTTCTACTCATGCCGAGTCTTGGATCCTGGGTCGTCTCTGGTCTGCAAACTGCAGGATGAATCTCTCTGCTCCTTGTCGGTTCTTACTGGTGTTGAGTAGAATCCGCTCGCCAGCTGCGTCTGGCTTCTTCGTCCCGGACTCTCTGTGTGAGCGCTCAGGTATTGCCCCGGCTGTGGTCTCCACCGCGACCCTGCCGACGCCGCCGCCGCCGTTGGCTGCTGGCTGGTGCTCAGATGTGTATTCTTGCCTTAGTTTTCTCTCTTTGTCTAACTCTCTGTCCTGTGATGGCACACTTGGTGTGTTTCTCTGGCTTAGGACTGTTCACTGGACCTCTAAAACTGCTTTCTATGCGAGAGCTTATTCAGATTCCAGCTTCTCCTCCGCCATCTTGTCCTCTCTTCTTCTTCTTCTTCTTCTTCTTCTTCTTCTTCTTCTTCTTCTTCTTCTTCTTCTTCTTCTTCTTCTTCTTCTTCTTCTTCTTCATCTTCTTCTTCTTCTTCTCCTTCTCCTTCTTCTTCTTCTTCTTCTTCTTCTTCTTCTTCTTCTTCTTCTTCTTCTTCTTCTTCTTCTTCTTCTTCTTCTTCTTCTTCTTAATCATCTTCTTCTTCTTCTTTTTCTTCTTCGTCTTCTTCTTCTATTCCTGCTTTTCCTTCTCCTTCTCCTTCTTCTGCTTCTCTTTCTGCTTCTGCTTCTCCTTCAGCTTCTGCTTCTGCTTCAATTTCTCCTTCTTCTGCTTCTCATTCTGCTTCTGCTTCTTCTGTTTCTTCTTCTTCTGCTTCTCCTTCTTCTGCTCCTTCTGCTTCTCCTTCTGCTTCTC
>NW_012305256.1:0-1404 GCF_000151885.1 Dipodomys ordii
CCCCTTCCCCCGGGGCACACACACATACCAATATATATACATATATAAATATATATATATATATATATATATATATATACATATATATACAGCACTACTGTGGCTTGATCACAGGTCCTCAGAACTTCCTGGCTGCAGCTCAGTTTTCTGGAGGCTGGTGGGCTAATACTGTGACCCCATTTATGGATTGGACATTGTAGGCTGTGAGTTGAAATCCCAGCATGGCCAATAATGTATTCATGGAGTAAGAAGCCAATTTTGTCCCATTTTTTTCCTTCTCTGTGAAAGTCCTGGGTCTCAGTATATGTGATCTGATGTAATAAAATAAATGTTTTATGTGTAATAATACTAAATAATAAGGGTAAAATATCATATGGAATAAACCCATGTATATAAATAGATCTCATATATGAGTATTATTTTTTCAATACTGGGACTTCAATTCAAGCCCTTGGAACTTTTCTGAACTTCTTGTCTTCTAGGACGGTGATCTTCCCCTTCACCCACAGTGCCTCAGAGTTACCCAGACCCTTAGTTTAAATTCCAGGCCTGCCAGTAAAATGGTGCAAATTCCAAGCTAGAGCCTTATTATTGTTGTTGTTGTTGTTGTTGTTATTATTTGGTTGTAGTCCAAGTACCGAGCTTGAACTCAAGTCTTGGCATCTCTGCCAAAGACGATCCTGGGATCTTAGGTCCTTAGTTCAAATCTCAGGACTGGCAAAAAATAAAAAGAAAAAGGAAAAGGATAAAACTGAGAAGTTCAATAAGGGGGTTTTACTTTTTTTCCCTTTGTATTATACCATCCTGGGGCTAAATAACAATGCCTAGACAATGTACATGACCTTACATTGCTGATATTTGGCGGGATATTAGGGAAGCCAAGCCGAAATCAGCAACTTAGTTCTGAAGGTTGAATCCAGGGACTCCCAATAATGAAAGGCTGGCGGGAGATTCTAAGAAACGCTTTCCAGGGCTGTGAAGGTGGCTCAGTGGTAGAGTGCTTGTGTTGCATGCTAGAGGCCCTGGGTTCGATTACTCAGCACAACATAAGCAAAAAGAAAAAAGCCACAATTGGCGCTGTGGCTCAAGTGGTAGAGTGCTAGCCTTGAGCTGAAGAGCTGAGAAACAGCGACCAGGCCCAGAGTTCAGGCCCCACGACCGGACCTCCCCAAAAAATTAAAACAAATTAAAATTAAAATTGAAAATAAATGCTTTCCAGTAGCATCTGTACAAATAGAATGTTGTAAAAGTAACAATCACATTAGTAGTGTACGACTATATTATAAAATTATTCACAACAATTATACTACATTGACTACTTTTCAATTATACTTTATTATGCATTTAATCATGATACTTAAAAAAGGAAGAATAATTTAATTGGCAATATTTGTTAGAAATGTC
>NW_012305257.1:0-2842 GCF_000151885.1 Dipodomys ordii
TGGGACTTCAAAGGGATTTCAGCGTGGGAAACTGCGGGGGAAAAAGGTGGACTCCCTGATCCTCAGTGTTTCTCAGTAGGGTCTCAGTGGGGACTTTTGCGTGACACAACATGACATAGCGTGGGACACAGCGTTACATAGTGGTTATATCGGGGATCTTATCTGGGGTCATTGTTGTCAAAGAGAAGATCATTGCGGTACTCAGCGTTAAACAGCTGGACACATCGTAGTACACAGCGGGACACAGCGGGCACAAAGCGGGGACAGAGTGGGACACAGCTGGACACAGCGGGACATAGCGGGGGACACAGCGGGACACAGAGGGGGACACAGTGAGGACACAGTGGGACACAGCGGGGGACACAGCGGGGGACACAGCGGGACACAGCGAGGAACAGCGTAGATACAGCGGGGACACAGTGTTACACAGCGTGGTACACAGCTGTGGACACAACAGGACACAGTGTGGGCACAGCGGGACACAGCGGAACACAGTGGGACACAGCGGGGACAAAGCGTGAGACACAGCGGGGGACAGAGTGGGAGACAGCAGGGGACACAGCGGGGACTCAGCGGGGTCACAGCGGGATACAGCGGGACACAGAGTGACACAGAGGGACACAGCAGAGGACACAGCGGGACACAGCAGAGGACAGAGCGACGACACAACAGGACACAGCGGGGACACAGGGGGACTCAGCAGGGTTACAGCGGAACACAACGGGACACAGCAGGACACAGCGTGACACAGCTGGGACACAGCAGGGACACAGCAGAGACACAGTGGGGGACACATCGGGACAAAACGGGACACAGCGGGTGACACAGTAGGACAGAGCAGGGGACACAGTGGGGGACAGAGGGGGACACCACGAATAACAGAGCAAGGACACAGCGGGACCCAGCGGGACACAGCCTTGATACAGCGGGATTCACAGCGTTACACAGCGGGTTACACAGCTGGGGACACAAAGGGACACAGTGGTGGACACAGCGGGACACAGCAGGACAGAGTGGGACACAGACGGGATAAAGCGTGAGACACAGCGGGGGACAGAGCGGGAGACAGCGGGGGACACAGCGAGGACACAGAGGGACACAGCGGAGACACAGCGGGGACTCAGCTGGGGACACAGCGGGGGACAAAGCGGGACACCACTGACACAGCGGGACACAGCGCTAAACAGCGGTGACCCTGCAGGGACACAGCGGGACACAGCGGGACAGAGTGGGGGACACAGCAGGACACAGCGGGGGACAGAGCGTGAGATACAGCGAGACACATCAGAGACAAAGCTATACACAGCGGGGTACATAGAGGGACACAGTGGGGAAACAGCGGGGGACACAGCGGAACACAGAGTGGGACACAGTGAGGACACAGCGGGACACAGCGGGACACAGCCGGGTCCCAGCAGTGGACACAGCGGGACACAGCGGGCGACACAGCGGGACACAGCGGGGGACACATGGAGGACTCAGCGGGACAAAGCGGGGACACAGCGGCGACTCACCGGGGGACACAGCGGGGGACAAAGCGGGACACCACAGAACACAGTGGGAAACAGCGGGACACAGCGGGGAAACTGCGGGGACACAGGGGGACAAAGTGTGGGACACATAGGGACACAGCAGGGGACACAGTGGGGGACACAGCGGGACACAGCGGGGAACACAGCGAGGACACAGCGGGACCCAGCGGTACACAGCGTCGATACAGCGGGGACACAACGTTACACAGCGTGGTACACAGCTGTGAACACAACGGGACACAGTGGGGGCACAGCGGGACACAGCGGGACACAGTGGGACAGAGCGGGGACAAAGCTTGAGACACAGAGGGGTACAGAGCGGGAGACAGCGGGGGACACAGCGAGGACACAGCGGGACAAAGCGATGACACTGCGGGGGACACTGCGGGGGACATAGCGGGGGACACAGCCGGACACAGCGGGACACAGCGGGGGAAACAGGGGGGACCCAGCGGGACCCAGCGCGGGACACAGCGCGGGACACAGCGAGGACACATTGGGACACAGCGGGGACACAGCTTGACTCAGCGAGGGACACAGCAGTACACAGCGGGACACAGCGGGACACAGCGGGGAACACAGCGAGGACACAGCGGGACCAAGCGGGACACAGCATCGATACAGCAGGAACACAGCAGGACACAGCGGGGTACACAGCTGGGTACACAACGGGACACAGCGGGGGACACAGCGAGGACCCAGCAGGACATAGCGGGGCACAAGCGGGACACAGCGGGACACAGCTTGGGACACAGCGGGACACAGTGGGGACACAGCAGTAGACAAAGCCGGACACAGCGTGGAACAAAGCGGGAGATAGCAGGGGACACAGCGAGGACACAGCGGGACACAGTGGCGACACATAGAGGACTCAGCGGGGGACACAGTGGGGGACAGAGCGGGACACAGTGGGACCCAGCGGGGACAAAGCATGAGACACAGCGGTGGACAGAGCGGGAGACAGAGGCGGACACAGCGAGGACACAGCGGGACACAGCGGGGACACAGAGGTGGCTCAGGGAGGCCACAGCGGGGGACAAAGCGGGACACCACGGAACACAGCGGGACACAGCGTGAAACAGCGGTGAAACTGCGGGGACACAGCGGGACACAGCGCGGGACACAGCGGGACACAGCGGGGACACAGCAGGGACACTGCGGGACCCAGAAGGACACAGCGGGACACAGCAGGACACAGCGGGGGACACAGCGGGACACAGCGGGGGACACAGCGGGACACAGCGGGGACACAGAGGGGACTCAGCAGGGGACATAGCGGGGGACATAGCGGGGGACAAATCGGGACACCA
>NW_012305258.1:0-2842 GCF_000151885.1 Dipodomys ordii
AGTGGGGTACACAGCTGGGGACACAGCGAGGACACAGCTGGGACACAGCGGGACACATCGGGGACACTGCGGGAACATAGCAGGACACAGCGGGGGACACAGCGGGACACAGCGGGACACAGCTGGGGACACAGCGGGGACACAGCGGGACACAGCGCAACACAGCGGGAGACAAAGCAGAAGACAGCGGGGCACACAGCGAGGACACAGGGGGACACAGAAGCGACACATAGGGGACTCAGCGGGGGACACAGCGTGGAACAAAGTGGGACACCACGGGACACAGTGTTACACAGCGGGACACAGCGGGGACACTGCGGGACACAGCAGGAAAAAGCGGGGGCCACAGCGGGCCACAGCGGGGGACATAGCGGGGGACAGCGGAGACAGAGAGTGGCCACAGAGAGACACAGCGGTGACACAGCTGGACACAGCGGGGTACACAGCAGGACACAGCGGGCACACAGCGGGACACAGCGGGGAACACAGCGGGACAAAGCGGGAGACACAGCGGGACACAGCAGGCACACAGCGGGGACACAGTGGGACACAGCGGGACACAGCAGGGGACACAGCGAGGACACAGCGGGGGACACAGTGGGGGACACAGCGGGACACAGCGGGGAACACAGCGAGGACACAGCGGGACACAGCGGGACACAGCGTCGATACAGCGGGGACACAGCGTTACACAGTGTGGTACACAGCTGTGGACTCAACGGGACACAGTGGGGGCACAGCCGGACACAGCGGGACACAGTGGGACACAGCGGGGACAAAGCGTGAGACACAGCAGGGGACAGAGAGGGTGACAGCAGGGGACACAGCGAGGACACAGCGGGACACAGCGGTGACACAGCGGGGACTCATGGGGTGACACAGCGGGACACAGCGGGGGACACAGCGGGACACAGCGCGGGACAAGGCGGGACACAGTGTGGGACAGAGTGTGGGACACAGCGAGACACAGCGGAGACAAAACTGGGCACAGCGGGATACACAGAGGGACACAGCAGGGACACAGCGGGAAATCAGCTTGACACAAAAGGACACAGCGGGACACAGCGGGGGAAACAGCGAGGACACAGCGGCACACAGTGGGGGACACAGCAAGGATAGAGCGGGAAACAGCGGGGGACACAGCAGGACATAGCAGGGGACAGAGCGGGACACAGCGGGACACAGCGGGGGACACAGGATGGACACAGCGGTACACAGCGGGGGATAGATCGAGGACACATTGGGACACAGCGGGGACACAGCGGGACTCAGCGGGGGACACAGCAGTACACAGCGGGACACAGCGGGACACAGCAGGGACACAGCGGGAGACACAGCGGGACACAGCGGGGGACACAGAGGGGGACACAGCGGGGAAAAAACCGAGGCCACAGCAGAACACAGCATGGGACACAGCGAGGACACAGCCGGACACAGCGGGACACAGCATCGATACAGCGGGGACACAGCGGGACACAGCGAGGTACACAGCTGGGGACACAACGGGACACAGTGGGGGAACAGCCGGACACAGCGGGACACAGCGGTACACAGCGGGGACACTGCGGAAACATAGTGGGACACAGCGGGGTACACAGCGGGACACAGCTTGGGACACAGCGGGGACAAAGCGGCAGACAGCGGGGGACACAGCGAGGACACAGCGGGACACAGCGGCGACACAGAGGGGACTCAGAGGGGACTCAGCGGGACAAAGCGGGGGACACAGCGGGACACAGCGGGACACAGCGGGGGACACAGTGGGGGACAGCGGAGACAGAGAGGGGCCAAAGCGAGACACAGCGGTGATACAGCTGGACACAACGGAGTACACAGCGGGACACAGCGGACACACAGCGGGAACACAACGGGCCAGAACGGGACACAGCAGGGAACACAGGAAGGAAACAGCGGGATCCAGTGGGACACAGCGTCGATACAGCGGGACACAGCGGGGTACACAGCTGGGAACACAACGGGACACAGCGGGGGATACAGCGAGGACACAGTCTGACCCAGCAGGACACAGCGGGGACACAGCGGGGACACAGTGAGGACTCAGCGGGGGAAACAGCGGGACACAGCGGGGGACACTGCAGGACACAGTGTGGGACAGAGCGTGGGACACAATGATACACAGCGGGGACAAAGTTGGACACAGCGGGGTACACAGAGGGACACTGCAGGGACACAGCGGGGAAACAGCGTGACACAAAAGGACACAGCGGGACACAGCGGGGGACACAGCGAGGACACAGCGGCACACAGTGGGGGACACAGCAAGGACAGAGCGGGACACAGCGGTGGACACAGCGGGACATAGCGGGGGCCACAGCGGGGGCCACAGCGGGACACAGTGGGACACAGCGGGGGACACAGGAAGGACACAGCAGGACACAGCGGGGGACAGAGCGAGGACACATTGGGACACAGCGGGGACACAGCAGGACTCAGCAGGGGACACAGCATTACACAGCGGGACACAGCGGGACACAGCGGGGACACAGCAGGGAAAAAGCGGGGGACACAGCGGGAAACAGTGGGGGACACAGAGGGGTACACAGCGGGGAAAACAGTGAGGCCAAAGCAGAACACAGCGGGCACAAGGCGTTACACAGCGTGGTACACACTGTGGACACAACGGGACACAGTGGGAGCACAGCCGGACACAGCGGGACACAGTGGGACACAGCGGGGACAAAGCGTGAGCCACAGCGGGGGACAGATTGGGAGACAGCAGGGGACACAGCGAGGAAACAGCGGGACACAGCGGTGACACAGCGGGGACTCAGCGGGGGACACAGTGGGACACAGCGGGGAACACAGCGAGACACAGCGCGGG
>NW_012305259.1:0-2842 GCF_000151885.1 Dipodomys ordii
GAAATTTGGAAAAGGAGAAGGAACAGCAGCAGAAGCAATTGAGAAGCAGATGAGAGCAGAAGAGAGCAGTAGAGCAGTAGAGCAGGAAAGCAGTATGCTAGATGAAAGAGATGATGAGGTAGAAGAAGAAGACGACGAAGAAGAAGAGAAGCAGCAGCATAAGGAGACCGTAAAGGAGAAGCAGTAGAAGCAAAAGAAGCAGAATCAGGAGAAGCAGAAGTGGAAGAAAAAGAATAAGCAAAAGAAGCAGAAGCAGAAGCACTGGGAGAAGCAGAAGCAGAAGGAGAAGGAGCAGCAGAAGGAGAAGCAGAAGCAGATAGAGAAGCAGAAACAGAAGGACAACAAAAGGAGAAGCAGGAAAATCAGAAGAAGCAGAAGTAGAAGCAGAAAGAGAAGGAGAAAAAGGAGAAGCAGAAGTAGAATCCGAAGAAACAGAAGAAGAAGAAGCAGAAGAAACAGAAGCAAAAGAAACAGAAGAAGGAGAAGAGCAGAAGCAGAAGCAGAAGGAGAAGCAGAAGCAGAAGGAGAAGCAGAAAGAGAAGCAGGAGAAGCAGAAGAAGCAGGAGAAGCAGAAGCAGAAGAAACAGAAGAAGCCGAAGAAGCAGAAGCAGAATCTGAAGCAGAAGGAGAAACAGAAGAAGCACAATCTGAAGCAGAAGCAGAAGAAACAGAAATAGTAGAATAAGCAGAAGCAGAAGCAGCAGGAGAAGCAGAAGAAGAAGACGGATAAGGCGAGAGAGAAGGATTAGGAGTAGGAGAAGCAAAAGGATAAGCAGAAGCAGAAAGAGACGCAGAATGAAAAGCAGCACAAGAAGTAGGAGAAGCAGGAGAAGCAGAAGCAGGAGAAGCAGAAGAAACAGAAGATGCAGAAGCAGAATGAGAAGCAGAAGGAGAAATTGAAGCAGAAGCAGAAGGAGATGCAGAAGCAGAAGCAGAAGGAGAAGCATAAGAAGGAGAAGGAGAAGCAGAAAGAGAAGCAGTACGAGACGCTGAACGAGAAGCATGAGATGCAGAAGCAGGAGAAGCAGAAGCAGAAGAAACAGAAGAAGGAGAAGAAGCAGAAGCAGAAGGAGAAGCAGAAACAGAAGGAAAAGAAGAAAGAGAAGCAGGAGAAGCAGAGAAGCAGCAGCAGGAGAAGCAGAAGCAGAAGAAGCCGAAGAAGCAGAAGCAGAACCTGAAGCAGAAGGAGAAGCAGGAGAAACAGAAGAAGCAGAACCTGGAGAAGCAGAAGGAGAAGCAGAAGCAGAAAGAGAAGCAAAAGCAGAAGGAGAAGCAGAAGAAACAGAAGAAGTAGAGGCAGAAGCAGAAGATGCTGAAGCAGAAGGAGAAGCAGAAGGAAAAGCAGAAGAACGAGAAGGAGAAGGACAAGGAGAAACAGAAGTAGAAGCAGAAAGAGAAGCAGAAGAAGGAGCAGGAGAAGGAAAAGCAGCAGGAGAAGTAGAAAGAGCAGCAGAAGGAGAAGCAGGAGGTGCAGAAACAGGAGAAACAGAAACAGAAGAAACAGGAGAAGGATAAGAAGCAGAAGAAGAAGAAGAAGCATCAGCATAAGGAGAAGCATAAGGAGAAGCATAAGGAGAAGCATAAGGAGAAGCATAAGGAGAAGCAGTAGAAGCAGAAGAAGCAGAAGCAGGAGAAGCAGAAGCAGAAGAAAAAGAATAAGCAAAAGAAGCAGAAGCAGAAGCAGTGGGAGAAGCAGAATAAGAAAAAGAGAAGGAGAAGCAGAAGGAGAAGCAGAAGCAGAAAGAGAATCAGAAACAGAAGGAGAACAAGAAGGAGAAGCAGGAGAAGCAGAAGAAGCAGAAGTAGAAGCAGAAAGAGGAGAAGAACGAGAAGCAGAAGTAGAATCAGAAGAAACAGAAAAAGAAGAAGCAGAAGAAACAGAAGCATAAGAAACAGAATAAGGAGAAGAGCAGAAGCAGAAGCAGAAGGAGAAGCAGTAGCAGAAGGAGAAGCAAAAGAGAAGCAGGAGAAGCAGAAGAAGCAGGAGAAGCAGAAGCAGAAGAAACAGGAGAAGCCGAATAAGCAGAAGCAGAATCTGAAGCAGGAGAAACAGAAGAAGCGCAATCTGAAGCAGAAGCAGAACAAACAGAAATAGTAGAATAAGCAGAAGCAGAAGCAGCAGGAGAAGCAGAAGAAAAAGACGTCGAAGGCGAAAGAGAAGGATTAGGGGTAGGAGAAGAAAAAGGATAAGCAAAAGCAGAAAGAGACGCAGAAGGAGAAGCAGCAAGAGAAGTAGGAGAAGCTGGAGAAGCAGAAGCAGAAGAAACAGAAGACGCAGAAACACATTGAGAAGCAGAAGGAGAAATTGAAGCGGAAACAGAATCAGAAGGAGAAGAAGAAGCAGAAGGAGAAGCAGAAGAAGGAGAAAGAGAAGCAGAAAGAGAAGCAGAAAGGGAAGCAGAACGAGAAGCAGGAGAAGCAGAAGCAGGAGAAGCAGAAGCAGAAGAAACAGAAGAAGGAGAAGAAGCAGAAGCAGAAGGAGAAGCAGAAACAGAAGGAAAACAGAAAGAGAAGCAGGAGAAGCAGAAGAAGCAGGAAAACAGAAACAAAAGAAAGAGAAGAAGAAGGAGAAGAAGAAGAAGCATAAGGAGAAGCATAAGGAGAAGCAGTAATAGCAGAAGAAGCAGAACCAGGTGAAGCAGAAGAGGAGAAAAAGAATAAGCAAAAGAAGCAGAAACAGAAGCAGTGGGAGAGGCAGAAAAAGGAGAAGGAGAAGGAGCAGTAGAAGGAGAATCAGAAGCAGAATGAGAAGCAGAAACAGAAGGAGAACAAGAAAGAGAAGCAGGAAAATCAGAAGAAGCAGAAGTAGAAGCAGAAAGAGAAGGAGAAGAAGGAGAAGCTG
>NW_012305260.1:0-2842 GCF_000151885.1 Dipodomys ordii
AGGAGAAAGCAGCCTGGGAAGTTGGAGAAGCCAGGAGAAGAAGTTAGCTTGTTTATCTTTATGAATCTGGATGCGCCAGAAGCAGAATGAGAAAGCTGGAAGGTGAAATTGAAGCAGAAGGTTTATGTATAATGCTGAAGGTGAATCTGATGTATGAGAAGGAGAATTAGAAAGCAGAAAGAGAAGCAGAAAGAGCATCTCTTTGTGTAGCTCTATGAGAAGCAGAAGCAGGAGAAGCAGAAGCAGAAGAAACATAAGAAGTAGAAGAAGCAGAAGCAGAAGGAAAAGCAGAAATAGAAGCAGGAGCTGCAGAAGAAGCAGCAGCAGGAGAAGCAGAAGCAGATGAAGCCGAAGAAGCAGAAGCAGAACCTGAAGCATAAGGAGATACAGGAGAAGCAGAAGAAGCAGAATCTGGAGAAGCAGAAGCAGAAAGAGAAGCAAAAGCAGAAGGAGAAGCAGAAGGAGAAGCAGAAGAAACAGAAGAAGCAGAGGCAGTCGCAGAAGAAGCAGAAGATGCAGAAGCAGTCGTAGAAGCAGAAGATTGAGAAGCAGAAGGAGAAGCATAAAGAGAAACAGAAGGAGAAGCAGGAGAAGCAGAAGCAGGAGAAGCAGAATCAGAAGAAATAGAAGAAGGAGAAGAAGCAGAAGCAGAAAGAGAAGCAGAAACAGAAGGAGAAGCAGAAAAAGAAGCAGAAGAAGCCGAAGAAGCAAAAGCAGAAACTAAAGCAGAAGGAGAAGCAGGAGAAGCAGAAGAAGCAGAATATGGAGAAGAAGAAGGAGAACCAGAAGGAGAAGCAGAAGCAGAAAGAGAAGCAAAAGCAGAAGGAGAAGCAGAAGAAACAGAAAAAGCAGAATCAGTAGTAGAAGAAGCTAAAGATGCAGAAGCAAAAAGAGAAGCAGCAGGAATAGCAGAAGAACGAGAAGGAGAAATAGAAGGAGAAGCAGAAGGAGAAACAGGAAAAGCAGAAGAAACAGAAGCAGACGGAGAAGAAGGAGAAGGAGAAGGAGAAGCCGGAGCAGAAGAAGAAGCAGAAGGAAAAGCACAAGCAGAAGGAGATGCAGAAGGAGAAGCAGGAAATGCAGAAGACGCAGAAGCAGAAGGAGAAGAAGAAGGAGGAGAATCAGAGTGAGAAGAAGCAGAAGCAGAAATAGAAAGAGAAGCCGACGAAGAGAAGCAGAACGAGAAGCAGGAGAAGCAGAAGAAGCACAAGTGGGAGAAGCAGAAGAAGAAGAAACAGAAGAAGGAGAAGGAGCAGAAGCAGAAGGAGAAGCAGAAGGAGAAGCAGATAGAGAAGCAGGAAAAGCAGAAGAAGCAGAAGCAGGAGAAGCAGAAGGAGAAGAAACAGGAGAAGGACAAGAAGCAGAAAGAGAAGCAGAAGAGGCAGGAAAAGCAGAAGCAGAAGAAAGAGAGGAAGAAGAAAAAGAAGAAGAAGAAGAAGAAGAAGAAGAAGAAGAAGAAGAAGAAGAAGAAGAAGAAGAAGAAGAAGAAGAAGAAGAAGAAGAAGAAGAAGCATAAGGAGAAGCATAAGGAGAAGCATAAGGAGAAGTATAAGGAGAAGCAGTAGAAGCAGAAGAAGCAGAAGCAGGAGAAGCTGAAGTAGAAGAAAAAGAATAAGCAAAAGAAGCAGAAGCAGAAGCAGTGAGAGAAGCAGAAGAAGGAGAAGGAGCAGCAGAAGGAGAAGCAGAAGCAGAAAGAGAAGCAGAAACAGAAGGAGAACAAGAAGGAGAAGCAGGAGAATCAGAAGAAGCAGAAAGAGAAGGAGAAGCAGAAGTAGAATCAGAAGAAACAGAAGAAGAAGAAGAAGAAGCAGAAGAAATAGAAGTAAAAGAAACAGAAGAAGGAGAAGAGCAGAAGCAGAAGCAGAAGGAGAAGCAGAAGCAGAAGGAGAAGCAAAAAGAGAAGCAGGAGAAGCAGAAGAAGCAGGAGAAGCAGAAGCAGAAGAAACAGGAGAAGCCGAAGAAGCAGAAGCAGAATCTGAAGCAGAAGGAGAAACAGAAGAAGCACAATCTGAAGCAGAAGCAGAAGAAACAGAAATAGTAGAATAAGCAGTAGCAGAAGCACCAGGACAAGCAGAAGAACAAGAAGGAGAAGGCGAAAGAGAAGGATTAGAAGTAGGAGAAGCAAAAGGATAAGCAGAAGCAGAAAGAGACGCAGAAGGAGAAGCAGCACGAGAAGTAGGAGAAGCAGGAGAAGCAGAAGCAAGAGAAGCAGAAGAAACAGAAGATGCAGAAGCAGAATGAGAAGCAGAAGGAGAAATTGAAGCAGAAGGAGAAGGAGAAGCAGAAGGAGAAGCAGAAGAAGGAGAAGGAGAAGGAGAAGCAGAAAGAGAAGCAGAAAGAGAAGCACAACGAGAAGCAGGAGAAGCAGAAGCAGGAGAAGCAGAAGCAGAAGAAACATAAGAAGGAGAAGAAGCAGAAGCAGAAGGAGAAGCAGAAACAGAAGGAAAAGGAGAAATAGAAGCAGGAGCAGCAGAAGAAGCAGCAGCAGGAGAAGCAGAAGCAGAAGAAGCCGAAGAAACAGAAGCAGAACCTGAAGCATAAGGAGGTACAGGAGAAGCAGAAGAAGCAGAATCTGGAGAAGCAGAAGGAGAAGCAGAAGCAGAAAGAGAAGCAAAAGCAGAAGGAGAAGCAGAACTAGAAGCACAAGAAACAGAAGAAGCAGAGGCAGTAGGAGAAGATGTAGAAGCAGAAGGAGAAGCAGAAGGAAAAGCAGAAGAACGAGAAGGAGAAGGAGAAAGAGAAGCAGCAGGAAAGCAGAAAGAGAAGCAAAAGAAGGAGCAGGAGAAGGAAAAGCAGCAGGAGAAGCAGAAAGAGAAGCAGAAGGAGAAGCAGGAGATGCAGA
>NW_012305261.1:0-2842 GCF_000151885.1 Dipodomys ordii
AAGCAGAAAAAGAAGCAGAAATAGAAACAGAATGCTTGAAGAAGCAGAAGCAGAAGGAACAGAAGAAGCTGAAGAAGCAGAAGGAGAACCTGAAGCAGAAGGAGAAGCAGAAGCATCAGAAGCTGGAAAAGCAGAAGCAGAAGATACAGAACAAGCAGAAGAAGCAGAAGCAGAAGGAGAAGCAGAAGAATAAGAAGGAGAAAGAGAAGGATTAGGAGTAGGAGGAGCAGAAGCAGAATTAGAAGCAGAAAGAGAAGCAGAAGGAGAAGCAGAAGGAGAAACAGAAGAAGCAGAAGCAGGAGAAGCAGAAGCAGAATGAGAAGCACAGGAAGGAGAAATTGAAGGAGAAGGAGAATGAGACGGAGAAGCAGAAGGAGAAGTAGGAGAAGCAGAAGAAGGAGAAGCAGGAGAAGCAGAAGCAGAAGAAACAGAAGAAGGAGAAGAGCAGAAGCAGAAGGAGAAACAGATGCAGAAGGAGAAGCAGAAGAAGCAGAAGCTCAAGCAGAAGAAACTGAAAAAGCAGAAAAAGAAGAAGAAGCAGAAGAAGAACAAGTAGGAAAAGCAGAAGGAGAAGGAGAAGGAGAAAGAGAAGGATTAGGAGAAACAGACGGATAAGCAGAAGCAGAAAGAGAAGGAGAAGGAGAAGGAGAAGCAGGAGAAGCAGAAGAAGCAGAAGCAGTAGAAGCAGAAGCAGAATGAAAAGCAGAAGAAGGAGAAATTGAAACAGAAGAAGATGCAGAAGCAGAAGCAGAAGGAGAAGCAGAAGAAGGAGAAGGAGAAGGAGAAGCAGAAGGATAAGAACAAAGAGAAACCGAAGGAGAAGCAGTAGAAGCATAAGCAGAAGAAATAGAAGAAGGAGAAGAAACAGAAGCAGAAATAGAAACAGAAAGAGAAGGAGAAGCAGAAATAGAAGCAGAAGAAGCCGAAGAAGCAGAAGCAGAACCTGAAGTGGAAGGCGAAGCAGAAGAAGCAGAATCTGGAGAAGAAGAAGGAGAACCAGAAGGAGAAGCAGAAGCAGAAAGAGAAGCAAAAGCAGAAGGAGAAGCAGAAGAAACAGAAGAAGCAGAAGCAGTAGTAGAAGAAGCTGAAGATGCAGAAGCAGAAAGAGAAGCAGAAGGAATAGCAGAAGAACGAGAAGGAGAAGGAGAAACAGAAGGAGAAGAAGAAGGAGAAGCAGAAGGAGAATCAGGAAAGGCAGAAGAAGCAGAATCAGACGGAGAAGCAGAAGAAGGAGAAGGAGAAGCAGAAGCAGAAGAAGAAGCAGACGGAAAGCACAAGCAGAAGGAGATGCAGAAGGAGAAGCAGGAGAAGCAGAAGAAGCAGAAGCAGAAGGAGAGAAGAAGTAGAAGAAGCAGAAGCAGAAGAAGCAGAAGCAGAAGTAGAAAGAGAAGCCGACGAAGAGAAGCAGAAGGAGAAGCAGAAGAAGCAGAAGCGGGAGAAGCAGAAGAAGAAGAAACAGAAGAAGGAGAAGGAGCAGAAGCAGAAGGAGAAGGAAAAGAAGAAGGAGAAGCAGAAAGAGAAGCAGGAAAAGCAGAAGAAGCAGAAGCAGGAGAAGCAGAAGCAGAAGAAACAGGAGAAGGACAAGAAGCAGAAGGAGAAGCAAAAACAGAAGGAGAAGCAGAAAGAGGAGGGGAAGCAGAAGAAGCAGAAGCAGGAGAAGCAGAAGCATAAGAATCCGAAGAAGCAGAAGCAAAACCTGAAGCAAAAGCGGAAGCAGGAGAAGCAGAAGAAGCAGAATCTGGAGAAGCTGAATGAGAAGCTGAAGGAGAAGCAGAAGCTGAAAGAGAATCAAAAGCAGAAGGAGACGCAGAAGAAACAGAAGAAGCAGTAGCAGTTGCAGCAGAAGCAGAAGGAGAAGCAGAAAGAAAAGCAGAAGAACGACAAGGAGAAGGAGAAACAGAAGGAGAAGCAGAAGGAGAATCAGAAGGAGAAGCGGAAGAAGCAGAAGGAGAAGCAGAAGCAGAAGAAGCAGAAGGAGAAGCAGAAGGAGAAACAGAAGCAGAAAAAGCAGCAGAAGGATAAGCAGAAGCAGAAGAAGATGCAGAAGGAGAAGCAGGAGAAGCAGAAGAATCAGAAGCAGAAGGAGAAGTAGAAGTAGGAGAAGGAAGAGCCGGAGAAGAAATAGGAGAAGCAGAAGGAGAAGCAGAAGCAGAATGAGAAGCAGAAAGAGAAGCAGTAGAAGCAGAAGAAGCAGGAAAAGAAGAAGCAGAAGAAAGAGAAGAAGAAGAAAAAGAAGAAGAAGAAGAAGAAGAAGAACAAGAAGAAGAAGAACAAGAACAAGAACAAGAACAAGAACAAGAAGAACAAGAAGAAGAACAAGAAGGAGGAGGAGGAGGAGAAGGAGAGGCATAAGGAGAAGCAAAAGAAGCAGAAGCAGGAGAAGCAGAAGCAGAAGAAAAAGAATGAGCAAAAGAAGCAGAATCAGAGGGAGAAGCAGAAGAAGGAGAAGGAGCAGAAGGAGAAGGAGAAGCAGAAGGAGAAGCAGAAGGAGAAGCAGAAGAAGGAGCAGCAGAAGCAGAAGAAGCAGCAGAAGGAGAAGCAGAAGCAGAAGAAGATGCAGAAGGAGAAGCAGGAGAAGCAGCAGAAGCAGAAGCAGAAGGAGAAACAGAAGTAGGAGAAGGAGAAGGAGAAGGAAGGGCAGCAGAAGCAATAGGAGAAGCAGAAGGAGAAGCAGAAGCAGAATGAGAAGCAAAAAGAGAAGCAGTAGAAGCAGAAAAACCAGGAGAAGTAGAAGAAAGAGAAGAAGAAGAAGAAGAAGAAGAAGAAGAAGAAGAAGAAGAAGAAGAAGAAGAAGAAGAAGAAGAAGAAGAAGAAGAAGAAGAAGAAGAAGAAGAAGAAGAAG
>NW_012305262.1:0-2842 GCF_000151885.1 Dipodomys ordii
TTTGTTTTTTTTTTTTTTTATTTCATTATTTTCTCACTCGTGGGACCTGATGAAATCTAGGGAGATCTCAGTAGTGGCCTTTCCTGTGCCTTAGCTATTGATCACAGTGGGACACAGGGGGGACACAGAGGGTCTCCAGCAGTATCTCAGGAGGACTCACCCGGGATCTCATCATGGAACACAATGAGACTCAGGGAGGACTCAATCGGGACTATAGTCTGGGATTCAGCAAGGGGTCAGCAGTGACACACAGTTGTTCAGCGGGGGACACTAGCGGGAAACAGCGGGGGACACAGCTGGGACACTATGGGGGGATAAAGCGGGGGACACAGCTGAGGACACAGCAAGTACACAGTGGGACACAGCAGTGAAACAGCAGGGGACTCAGTGGGACACTGCGGGGACACATAGGGACTTAGCGGTTACACAGTGAGGACACACCAGGGACACAGCGGGACACATCGGGGACACAGCGGGACTCAGCGGGACAAAGCGGGGACACAGCTTGACACAGCAGGGGACACAGCAGGGGACACAGCGGGGGACAGTTGGGACACAGAGGGACGCAGCAGGACACAGCGGGGACCCAGCAAGGACACAACGGGACAGAGCGGGACACAGCTGGGGACACAGCAGGGGACACAGCGGGACACAGCGGGGGACACAGCGGGACATAGCGGGACACAGCGGGGACAAAGCCGAGGACAAAGCGGGGACACAGCAGGACACAGCGGGACAAAACGGGACACAGCTGGACACAGCGGGGACACAGCAGGGGAAACAGGGGGGACAGCGGGGACACAGCCAGACACGGCAGGATACAGCGGGAAACAGCGGGGACACAGCGAGGACACAGTGGGACACAGCGGGAAACAGAGGGGACACAGCGGGGGACAGCAGGGAGACACCGCGGGGACACAGCGGGGACACATCGGTACACAGAGGGACACAGGGGTTACACAGCATGACACAGCGGGACACAGCAGGAAACACAACCGGACACAGCGGGGGACACAGCGGGACAAAGCGGGGGACACAGCGGGACAAAGCGGGACACAGTGGGGACAGATTGGGACACAGCGGGGACATAGCAGGGGACGCAGCGTGGACACAGCGGGGAAACAGCGGGACACACCGCGGACACAGCGGGTCACAGCGGGACACAGCAGCAACACAGCGGAACACAGCGGGGGACACAGCAGGACACAGCCTGGGACAGAGCGGGACACAGTGTGGACACAGCGGGACATAGCAAGACACAGCAGTGACAAAGCGGCGACACATCGGGACACAGCGGGACACAGCGGGGACACAGCGGGGGACAGAGGGGACACACCGGTGGACAACCGGGACACAGCAGGACAGCGCGGGGGTCACAGTGGGAAACAGCGGAGACACAGGGGCACACAGGGGGCGACACAGAGGGACACAGCGGGACACAGCGGGACACAACGGGGACACAGCGGGGACAAAGCGGGGGACACAGTGGGGGACACAGCGGTAAACAGCGGGGGACACAGCTGGACTCAGCTGGGGACACATCAAAAGACACAGCGGGAGACACAGCGGAGAAAACAGCGGGAAACAGCCGGGGACACAGCGAGGACAGAGCAGCGCACATCGGGAGACACAGCAGGACACAGCGGGGTACACAGGGGCAGACACAGCGGTACACATCGGGACTCAGTGGGTACACAGCGGGACACAGCGGGACACAGCGGGGACACAGCAGGACACAGAGGGACACAGCGGGGAACACAGCGGGGGACACAGTGGGACACGGCGGGACACAGCGGGGGACACAGCATGGACAGAGCGGTTCACAGCGGGGAAATAGTGGGGGACACAGCGGGGACACAGCGGGGACACAGTGGAACACAGTGGGGACACAGCGGGGGACAGCAGGGAGACACAGCGGGGACACAGCGGGGGACACAGGCGGGGACACAGTGGGACACAGCAGGGGACACAGCGGGGACACAGCGGGACACTGCGGGTACACAGCGGGACACAGCGGGACACAAAGGGACATAGCAGGGACACAGCGGGGGACACAGCGGGACACAAAGGGGGACACAGCGTTACACAGCGGGGCACAGCGGGACACAGCGGGGACACAGCAGGACACAGAGGGGAAAAAAAGGGGGCACACAGCGGGACACAGCGGGAAACAGCGGGGGACACAGAGAGGACACAGCGGAACACAAATTGGGACACAGCAAGGACACAGCGGGAAAGAGCGGGACACAGCGGGGGACACAGCCGGGGACACAGCGGGACACAGCGGGGACACAGCGGGTCACAGCGGGGACACAGTGTGGGACACAGCGAGGACACAGCGGGAAACAGAGGGATACACAGAGAGGACACAGCGTGACACATGGGGACACAGCGGGACACAGCGGGGGCACAGAGAAGACACAGCGGGACAAAAATGGGACACAGCAAGGACACAGCGGGAAAGAGCGGGACACAGCAGGGGACACAGCCGGGGACACAGCGGGACACAGCGTGGGACACAGCAGGGACCCATCGGGTCACTTCGGGGACACAGTTGGGGACACAGCAAGGACACAGCGGGACACAGAGGGATACACAGCGAGGACACAGCGTGACACATGGGGACACAGCGGGACCCAGCGGGGACACAGCGAGGGACAGAGGGGACACACCGGTGGACAACGGGGACACAGCAGGACAGCGCGGGGGTCACAGTTGGAAACAGCGGAGACACAGGGGGACACAGGGGGCGACAAAGAGAGACACAGCGGGACACAGCGGGACAGAGCGGGGACACAGCGGGGACAAAGCGGGGGACACAGTGGGTGACACAGCGGTAAAC
>NW_012305263.1:0-2842 GCF_000151885.1 Dipodomys ordii
TCAATAACAGTACACAGCGGGACACAGCAGGCCACAGCGGGATACAGCGGGGGACACAGCGGGACACAGAGGAGGACACAGAGTGGTACACAGTGGGACACAGCTGGGAACACAGCGAGGACAAAGCGGGACCTAGCAGGACACAGCGTCGATAGAGCAGGGACACAGCGGGACACAGCGGGGTACACAGCGGGGTACACAGCTGGGCACACAAAGGGACACATCGGGGGACACAGCGAGGACACAGCGGAACACAGCGGGGGACATAGCGAGGACACATCCGGACACAGCGGGACAGAGTAGGGACACAGCAGTAGACACAGCGGGTCACAGCGGGGGACACAGCGGGACACAGCGGGGGACACAGCGAGGACACAGCGGGACCCAGTGGGACACAGCGTCGATACAGCCGGGACACAGCGGGACACAGCAGGGTAAACAGCAGGGGACACAACTGGACACAGCAGGGGACACATTGAGGACACAGCAGAACACAGTGTGGGACACAGCGAGGACACAGCGGGACACAGCCGGACACAGCAAGGACACAGCGGGACACAGCGGGGTACACAGCTGGGGACACAAAGGGACACATCGGGGGACACAGCGAGGACACAGCGGAACACAGCATGGGACACAGCGAGGACACAGCGAAACAGCGGGACACAGCAGTAGACACAGCGGGACACAGCGGGGGACACAGCGGGACACAGGGGGACAGAGAGTGGGACAGAGCGGGACAGAGCTGGGACACAGCGGGGACACAGCGGGACACAGCAGGGACACATTGTGACACAGCGGGACGCAGTGGTCACAGCAGGGGACACAGCGAGGAGACAGCGGGACACAGCGGGGGACACAGCGGGACACAGCGTGGGATACAGCGGGACACAGCATGACACAGCGGGGTCACAGCAGTGGACACAGCGGGACACAGCGGGGGACACAGCAGGACACAGTGTGGGACACAGCGGGATACAGCGGGGACACAGCCTGGACACAGCGGGGACACAGCGGGACACAGCGTGGGACACAGCGAGGACACAGCCGGACACAGCGGGGACACAGAGGGACACAGCAGGGTACACAGCTAGGGACACAACGGGACACAGCAGGGGACACAGCGAGGACACAGCAGACACAGCGTGGGACACAGCGAGGACAGAGCGGGACACAGCGTCGATACAGCGGGCACACAGCGGGATACAGCGGGGTACACAGCTGGGGACACAATGGGACACAGCAGGGGACACAGCGAGGACACAGCAGAACACAGCGGGACACAGCTTGGGACACAGCAGGGACACAACGGGACACAGCGAGGGACACAGCGATGACACAGCGTGGGAAACAGCGAGGACACAGCGGGACACAGCGAGACACAGCGGGACACAGTGGGGACACAGCAATAGACACAGCGAGACACAGCGGGGGACACAGCGGGACACAGCGGGGAACACAGCGAGGACACAGCGGGGACACAGCGGGAACACTGCGGGAACATAGTGGGACACAGCGGGGCACACAGCGGGACACAGCGGGACACAGCTTTGGACACAGCGGGAACACAGCAGGACACAGCAGGGGACACAGCGAGGACACAGCGGGACACAGTGGGACACAGCGTGGGACAAAGCGGGAGACAGCAGGGGACACAGCGAGGACACAGCGGGACACAACGGCGACACATAGAGGACTCAGCGGGGGACACAGTGGGGGACAGAGCAGGACACAGCGGGACACTGCGGGGCACAGCGGGGGACACAGCGGGACACAGCGGGGGACCCAGCGGGACACAGCGGGACACAGCGGGACACTGCGGGGCACAGCGGGGGACACAGCGGGACACAGCGGGGGACACAGGGAGGACACAGCTTAACACAGCATGGGACGAAGCGAGGACACAGCGGGACACAGCGAGACACAGCGGGAGAAGCGAGGACACAGCGGGACACAGCGAGACACAGCGGGACACAGCGGGACACAGCGTGACACAGCAGGACCCAGCGGGGAAACAGGGGGGACACAGTGGGACACAGCGAGAGACAGCGGGACACAGCGGGACACTGCGGGGCACAGCGGGGGACACAGCGGGACACAGCGAGAGACACAGGGAGGACACAGCGGAATACAGGATGGGACAATGCGAGGACACAGCGGGAAACAGCGAGACACAGCGAGACACAGCGGGGACCCAGCAGTGGACACAGCGGGACACAGCGGGGGACAAAGCAGGACACCACGGAACATAGCAGGACACAGCGTGAAACAGCGGTGAACCTGCGGGAACACAGCGGTACACAGCGGGGGACACAGCGGGACCCAGCGGGACACAGCGTGGGACACTGCCGGACACAGCAGGGACACAGCGGGACCCAGCAGGACACAGCGGGGGACACAGCGGGACACAGTGGGACACAGCGGGGGACACAGCGGTGACACAGTGGGACACAGTAAGACACAGCGTGGGACAAAGCGGGAGACAGCGGAGGACACAGCGAGGACACAGCTGGACACAGCGGGGACACAGAGGGGACTCAGCAGGGGACATAGAGGGGAAAAAGCGGGACACCACGGGACACAGTAGGACACAGCGGGACACAGTGGGGACACTGCGGAACACAGCCGGGGGACATAGCGGTGGACAGCGGGGGACAGACAAGGGACACAGCGGGACACAGAGGGGACACAGCTGGAAAAAGAAGGGTATACAGCGGGGCACAGCGGACACACAACGGGGACAGAGCTGGACACAGAGGGACACAGATGGGACAGAGCGGGACACAGCGGGACACAGCGGGACACAGCAGGGGACTCAGCGGGACACAGCGGGGGACGCTGA
>NW_012305264.1:0-2842 GCF_000151885.1 Dipodomys ordii
GCTGAGGGGGGAGAAGCTTATGTATATGATGAATCAGAAGATGGTGTATGATTAGAAGGAGAAGCTTTTGCAGATTGAGAAGCAGAAATAGATACAGAAGCAGATGATGCAGTTGCAGGAGAAGCAGATTCAGTTGAAACAGAAGATTCTGAAGATTCAGAAGGAGTTTTTGTAGTTGAAGGTGAAGTAGAAGCATCTGAAGCTGGAAAAGCAGAAGCAGATGATACAGAACAAGCAGAAGAATCAGAAGCAGAACGAGAATCAGAAGAATAAGAAGGAGAAAGAGAAGGTTTAGGATTAGGAGGAGCAGAAGCATTATTATAAGCAGAAAGAGAAGCAGAAGGAGAATCAGAAGGAGAAACAGAAGAAGCAGAAGCAGGAGAAGCAGAAGCAGAAGCAGAATGAGAAGCACAAGAAGGAGAAATTGAAGGAGAAGTAGAATGAGACGGAGAAGCAGAAGGAGAAGTAGGAGAAGCAGAAGAAGGAGAAGCAGGAGAAGCAGAAGCAGAAGAAACAGAAGAAGGAGAAGAGCAGAAGCAGAAGGAGAAACAGAAGCAGAAGGAGAAGCAGAAGAAGCAGAAGCTGAAGCAGAAGAAACTGAAAAAGCAGAAAAAGAAGAAGAAGCAGAAGAAGAAGAAGCAGGAAAAGCAGAAGAAGAAGGAGAAGGAGAGAGAGAAGGATTAGGAGTAGGAGAAACAGACGGATAAGCAGAAGCAGAAAGAGAAGGAGAAGGACAAGTAGAAGCAGGAGAAGCAGGAGAAGCAGAAGCAGGAGAAGCAGAAGCAGAATGAAAAGCAGAAGAAGGAGAAATTGAAACAGAAGAAGATGCAGAAGGAGAAGCAGAAGCAGAAGCAGAAGGAGAAGCAGAAGAAGGAGAAGGAGAAGCAGAAGGATAAGAATAAAGAGAAACAGAAGGAGAAGCAGGAGAAGCATAAGCAGAAGAAATAGAAGAAGGAGAAGAAACAGAAGCAGAAAGAGAAGCAGAAACAGAAGGAGAAGCAGAAATAGAAGCAGAAGAAGCCGAAGAAGCAGAAGCAGAACCTGAAGCGGAAGGAGAAGCAGAAGAAGCAGAATCTGCAGAAGAAGAAGGAGAACCAGAAGGAGAAGCAGAAGCAGAAAGAGAAGAAAAAGCAGAAGGAGAAGCAGAAGAAACAGAAGAAGCAGAAGCAGTAGCAGAAGAAGCTGAAGATGCAGAAGCAGAAAGAGAAGCAGAAGGAATAGCAGAAGAACGAGAAGGAGAAGGAGAAACAGAAGGAGAAGAAGAAGGAGAAGCAGAAGGAGAATCAGGAAAGGCAGAAGAAGCAGAATCAGACGGAGAAGCAGAAGAAGGAGAAGGAGAAGCAGAAGCAGAAGAAGAAGCAGACGAAAAGCTCAAGCAGAAGGAGATGCAGTAGGAGAAGCAGGAGAAGCAGAAGAAGCAGAAGCAGAAGGGAGAGAAGAAGTAGAAGAAGCAGAATCCGAAGAAGCAGATGGAGAAGTAGAAAGAGAAGTCTGACGAAGAGAAGCAGAATCGAGAAGCATGAGAAGCAGAAGAAGCAGAAGCGGGAGAAGGGGGAGAAGCAGAAGAAGAAGAAACTGAAGAAGGAGAAGGAGCAGAAGCAGTAGGAGAAGGAAAAGCAGAAGGAGAAGCAGAAAGAGAAGCAGGAAAAGCAGAAGAAGCAGAAGCAGAAGAAACAGGAGAAGGACAAGAAGCAGAAGCAGAAGGAGAAACAGAAACAGAAGGAGAAGCAGAAAGAGGAGGGGGGAGCTGAAGAAGCAGAAGCAGGAGAAGCAGAAGCATAAGAATCCGAAGAAGCAGAAGCAAAACCTGAAGCAAAAGCGGAAGCAGGAGAAGCAGAAGAAGCAGAATCTGGAGAAGCTGAATGAGAAGCTGAAGGAGAAGCAGAAGCTGAAAGAGAATCAAAAGCAGAAGGAGAAGCAGAAGAAACAGAAGAAACAGTAGCAGTTGCAGCAGAAGCAGAAGGAGAAGCAGAAAGAAAAGCAGAAGAACGAGAAGGAGAAGGAGAAACAGAAGGAGAAGCAGAAGGAGAATCAGAAGGAGAAGCAGAAGAAGCAGAAGGAGAAGCAGAAGGAGAACAGAAGCAGACGAAGCAGCAGAAGGAGAAGCAGAAGCAGAAGAAGATGCAGAAGGAGAAGCAGGAGAAGCAGAAGAAGAAGCAGAAGGAGAAGTAGAAGTAGGAGAAGGAAGAGCCGCAGAAGAAATAGGAGAAGCAGAAGGAGAAGCCGAAGCCGAATGAGAAGCAGAAAGAGAAGCAGTAGAAGCAGAAGAAGCAGGAAAAGTAGAAGCAGAAGAAAGAGAAGAAGGAGAAGAAGAAGAAGAAGAAGAAGAAGAAGAAGAAGAAGAAGAAGAAGAAGAAGAAGAAGAAGAAGAAGAAGAAGGAGGAGGAGGAGGAGGAAGAAGAAGAAGAAGAAGAAGGAGGAGGAGGTGGTGGTGGTGGTGGAGGAGGAGGAGGAGAAGAAGGAGAAGCATAAGGAGAAGCAGTAGAAGCAGAAGAAGCAGAAGCAGGAGAAGCAGAAGCAGAAGAAAAAGAATAAGCAAAAGAAGCAGAATCAGATGGAGAAGCAGAAGAAGGAGAAGGAGCAGAAGGAGAAAGAGAAGCAGAAGGAGAATCAGAAGGAGAAGCCGAAGAAGGAGAAGCAGAAGCAGAAGAAGCAGCAGAAGGAGAAGCAGAAGCAGAAGAAGATGCAGAAGGAGAAGCAGGAGAAGCAGAAGAAGCAGAAGCAGAAAGAGAAACAGAAGTAGGAGAAGGAGAAGGAGAAGGAAGGGCAGCAGAAGCAATAGGAGAAGCATTAGGAGAAGCAGAAGCAGAATGAGAAGCAAAAAGAGAAGCAGTAGAAGCAG
>NW_012305265.1:0-2841 GCF_000151885.1 Dipodomys ordii
GCTTCTGTTTCTCCCTTCTGTTCTCGATCTCTGCTTTTCGTCTGCTTCTACATCTGCTGCAACTGCTACTGCTCTTCTGTGTCATCTGCTCCTCCTTCTGCTTTTGACTCTCTTTCCGCGTCTGCTTCTCCATCAGCTTCTCATTCTGCTTCTCCATATTCTGCTTCTTCTGCTTCCCCTGCTTCTCCTTCTGCTTCAGGTTCTGCTTCTGCTTCTTTGGATTCTTTTGCTTCTGCTTCTCCTGCTTCTGCTTCTTCTGCTTCCCCTTCTTCTGTTTCTTCTGCTTCTCCTTCTGCTTCTCCTTCTACTTTTGCTTCTCTTTCTGCTTCTGCTTCTCCTTCTGCTTCTCCAGATTCTGCTTCTTCTGCTTCTCCTGCTTCTCCTTCTGCTTCAGGTTCTGCTTCTGCTTCTTCGGCTTCTTCTGCTTCTGCTTCTCCTGCTGCTGCTTCTTCTGCTTCTCCTGCTTCTCTTTCTGCTTTTCCTTCTGTTTCTGCTTCTCCTTCTGCTTCTGCTTCTTCTCCTTCTTCTGTTTCTTCTGCTTCCGCTTCTCCTGCTACTGCTTCTCCTGCTTCTCGTTCTGCTTCTCTTTCTGCTTCTCCTTCTCCTTCTTCTGCTTCTCCTTCTGTTTCTCCTTCTGCTTCTGCTTCTGCTTCAATTTCTCCTTCTGCTTCTCATTCTGCTTCTGCGTCTTCTCTTTCTTCTGCTTCTCCTGCTTCTGCTTCTCCTGCTTCTCCTACTTCTCGTGCTGCTCGTGCTGCTTCTACTTCTGCGTCTCTTTCTGCTTCTGCTTATCCTTTTTCTTCTCCTACTCCTAATCCTTTTCTTTCGCCTTCTCCTTCTTGTTCTTCTGCTTGTCCTGGTGCTTCTGCTTCTGCTTAATCTACTATTTCTGTTTCTTCTGTTTCTGCTTTAAATTGTGCTTCTTCTGTTTCTCCTTCTGCTTCAAATTCTGCTTCTGCTTCTCCTGCTTCTCTTTCTGCTTCTCGTTCTTCTGCTTCACCTTCTGCTTCTGCTTCTCCTTCTGCTTCTGCTTCTGCTCTTCTCTTTCTTCTGTTTCTTTTGCTTCAGATTCTTCAGCTTCATCTTCTTCTGTTTATTCTGATTCTACTTCTGCTTCTCCTTCTTCTCCTTCTCTTTCTGCTTCTTCTGATTCTCCTGCTTCTCCTTCTTGTTCTCCTTCTGTTTCTGCTTCTCTTTCTGCTTCTGCTTCTCCTTCTCCTTCTCCTTCTTCTGCTTCTCTCACTACTTCTTCTTCTGCTTCTTTTGCTTATTCTTTTTCTTCTGCTTCAGCTTCTCCTGCTTCGGCTTCTTCTACTTCTACTGCTTCTCCTTATACTTCTCCTTATGCTTCTCCTTATGCTTCTCCTTATGCTGCTTCTTCTTCTTCTTCTTCTTCTTCTTCTTCTTCTTCTTCTTCTTCTTCTTCTTCTTCTTCTTCTTCTTCTTCTTCTCTTTCTTCTGCTTCTGCTTTTCCAGCTTCTGATGCTTCTGCTTCTCCTTCTGCTTCAGGTTCTCCTTCTGCTTCTTCAGCTTCTTCTGTGTCTTCTGCTTCTGCTTCTCCTGCAACTGCTTCGTCTGCTTCTGTTTCTATTTCTGCTTCTCCTTCTGCTTCTGCTTCTCCTTCTGCTCCTTCTCCTTCTTCTGTTTCTTCTTCTTTTCTGCTTCTCCCGCTTCTGCTTCTTCTGCTTCTCCTGATTGTCCTTCTGCTTCTGCTTCTCCTTCTCCCTCTTCTGCTTCTCTTTCTGCTTCTGCTTCTTCTGATTCTCCAACTTCTCCTTCTGTTTTTGCTTCTCTTTCTGCTTCTGCATCTCCTTCTGCTTCACCTTCTGCTGCTCCTTCTCCTTCTTCTGTTTCTCCCTCTGCTTCTATTTCTGCTTCTTATGCTTCTTCTTTATCTTCTGCTTCTGCTTCTCCTGCTTCTCTTTCTTATGCTTCTACTGCTTCTTCTTCTGGTTCTGCTTCTTCTGCTTCTACTTCTCTTTCTGCTTCTGCTTCTCCTGCTTGTTTTTCTGCTTCTTCTGCTGCTTCTCCTTCTGCTGCTTCTTTTACTACTCCTTGTGCTTCTCTTTTTGCTTCTCCTTCTGCTTCTGCTTCTTCTGTTTCTCCTGCCTGAATTTCTGGTTCTACTTCTTCTGCTGCTTCTCCTTCTGCTTCTGCTTCTCGTTCTGCTAATGTTTCTGCTTGTTCTGCTTCTTCTCTTTCGGCTTCTCCTGCTTCTGCTTCTTGTCCTTCTCCTGCTTCTCTTTCTGCTTCTCATTCTGCTTTTCATTCTGCTTCTGCTTCTCCTCCTTCACCTTCTCCTACTTCTGCTTCTCCTTCAGCTTCTGCTTCTTCTGCTTCTCCTGCTTCTCCTTCTGCATCTCCTTCTGCTTGTGCTTTTCCTTATGCTTCTGCTTCTCCTTCTCCTTCTTTTGCTTCTCCTTTTGCTTCTGCTTCTTCTGCTTTTCCTGCTTCTCCTCATGCTTCTGTTTCTTCTGCTTCTCCTGCTTCTCCTTCTGCATCTTCTTCTGTTTCTCCTTCTCCTTCTTCTGCTTCTCCTTCTGATTCTCCTTTTGCTTCTTCTTCGTCTGCTTTACCTGCGTCTCTTTCAGCTTCTCCTTCTGTTTCTCCTTCTCCTTATAGTTCTTAAGCTTTTCCTTCTGCTTCTGCTACAACTGCTTCTGCTTCTACTTCTTCTGTTTCTTCTGCTTCTCCTTCAGCTTTTGATTCTCTTTCTGCTTCTGCTTCTCGTTCTGCTTCTTATTCTGCTTCTTCAGAATCTGATTCTTCTGCTTCTCCAGCTTCTCCTTCTGCTTCAGGTTTTCCTTCAGCTTCTTCACATTCTTATGCTTCAGCTTCTCC
>NW_012305266.1:0-2841 GCF_000151885.1 Dipodomys ordii
TTTCTTCTGCTTCTCATTCTGCTTCTTCTTCTCCTTCTGCTTCTCCTATTCCTTCTGCTGCCCTTCATCTCCTTCTCCTTCTCCTATTTCTGCTTCTCCTGCTTTTACTTCTTCTGCTTCTCCTGCTTCTCCTTTCTGCATCTTCCTCTGGTTCTGCTTCTCCTCTGCTGCTTCTTCTGCTTCTCCTTCTTCTGCTTCTCCTTCTGATTCTCCTTTTGCTTCTCCTTCTGCTGCTCCTTCTGCTTCTCGTTCTGCTTCTGATTCTCCTTCTGATCTTCCTACTCCTAATCCTTCTCTTTCTCCTTATCCTTCTTCTTCTTCTGCTTCTCGTTCTGCTTCTGCTTCTGCTTCTTCTGCTTGTTCTGTTTCTTCTGCTTCAGGTCCTGCTTCTGCTTCTTCGGCTTCTTCTGTTTCTTCTGCTTCTGCTTCTCCTGCTACTGCTTCTTCTGCTTCTCTTTCTGCTTCTCCTTCTGCTTCTGCTTCTCCTTCTGCTCCTTCTCCTTCTTCTGTTTCTTCTTCTTCTTCTGCTTCTCCCGCTTCTGCTTCTCCTTCCTTTCCTCTGCTTCTGCTTCTCCTTCTCCTTCTTCTGCTTCTCTTTCTGCTTCTGCTTCTTCTGGTTCTCCAACTAATCCTTCTTCTTCTCCTTCTGTTTCTGCTTCTCTTTCTGCTTCTTCATCTCCTGCTTCACCGTCTGCTGCTCCTTCTTCTTCTTCTGTTTCTCCCTCTGCTTCTGCTTCTGCTTCTTATGCTTCTTCTTTTTCTTCTGCTTCTTCTTCTCCTCCTTCTACTTCTTATGCTTCTACTGCTTCTGCTTCTTCTGCTTCTTCTGCTTTTACTTCTCTTTCTGCTTCTGCTTCTCCTGCTTGTTTTTCTGCTTCTTCTGCTGCTTCTCCTTCTGCTGCTTCTTCTCCTTCTCCTTCTGCTTCTCTTTTTGCTTCTGCTTCTGCTTCTGCTTCTTCTGTTTCTAGTACCTGAATTTCTGGTTCTACTTCTTCTGCTGCTTCTCCTTCTGCTTCTGCTTCTACTTCTGCTTCTGTTTCTGCTTCTTCTGCTTCTTCTCTTTCGGCTTCTCCTGCTTCTGCTTCTTGTGCTTCAACTGCTTCTCTTTCTGCTTCTCATTCTTCTGATTCTCCAACTAATCCTTCTTCTTTTCCTTCTGTTTCTGCTTCTCTTTCTGCTTCTCCATCTCCTTCTGCTTCACCTTCTGCTGCTCCTTCTCCTTCTTCTGTTTCTCCCTCTGCTTCTACTTCTGCTTCTTATGCTTCTTCTTGTTCTTCTGCTTCTGCTTCTCCTGCTTCTGCTTCTTATGCTTCTACTGCTTCTTCTTCTTCTTCTGCTTCTTCTGCTTCTACTTCTCTTTCTGCTTCTGCTTCTCCTGCTTGTTTTTCTGCTTCTTCTGCTGCTTCTCCTTCTGCTGCTTCTTCTACTTCTCCTTCTGCTTCTCTTTTTGCTTCTCTTTCTGCTTCTGCTTCTTCTGTTTCTCCTGCCTGAATTTCTGGTTCTACTTGTTCTGCTGCTTCTCCTTCTGCTTCTGCTTCTACATCTGCTTCTGTTTCTGCTTCTTCTGCTTCTTTTCTTTCGGCTTCTCCTGCTTCTGCTTCTTGTGCATCTCCTGCTTTTCTTTCTCCTCCTTCTCCTTCTCCTACTTCTGCTTCTCCTTCAGCTTCTGCTTCTTCTGTTTCTCCTGCTTCTCCTTCTGCATCTCCTTCTGCTTGTGCTTGTCCTTATGCTCCTTCTTCTTCTTCTCCTTCTCCTTCTTTTGCTTCTGCTTCTTCTGCTTTTCCTGCTTCTCCTTCTGCTTCTGCTTCTTCTTCTTCTCCTGCTTCTCCTTCTGCATCTTCTTCTGCTTCTGCTTCTCCTTCTCCTTCTTCTGCTTCTCCTTCTGCTTCTTCTTCTTCTGCTTTACCTGCTTCTCTTTCTGCTTCTCCTTCTGCTTCTCCTTCTGTTTCTCCTTCTCCTTCTTGTTTTTCTGCTTTTCCTTCGTCTTCTCCTTCTGCTTCAGCTACAACTGCTACTGCTTCTACTTCTTCTGTTTCTTCTGCTTCTCCTTCTGCTTTTGATTCTCTTTCTGCTTCTGCTTCTCCTTCAGCTTGTCATTCTGCTTCTCCAGATTCTGCTTCTTCTGCTTCTCCTGCTTCTCCTTCTGCTTCAGGTTCTGCTTCTGCTTCTTCGGATTCTTATGCTTCTTCTCCTGCTTCTGCTTCTTCTGCTTCCCCTCCTTCTCTTTCTGCTTCTCCTTCTGCTTCTGCTTCTTGTCCTTCTCCTGATTCTTCTACTTCTGCTTCTCCTGTTTCTGTATCTCCTGCTTCTCCTTCTGCTGCTCTTTCTGCTTCTCCTGCTGGTTTTCCGTCTCCTGCTCCTTCTTCTGCTTCTCTTTCTGCTTCGCCTTCTGTTTCTCCTTCTCCTTCTCGTTCTTCTGCTTTTCCTTGTGCTTCTCCTTCTGCTTCTGCATCTTCTGCTTCTTCTGCTACTGCCTCTGCTTCTTCTGTTTCTTCTGCTTCTCCTTCTGCTTTTGCTTCTCTTTCTGCTTCTGCTTCTCCTTCTGGTTCTCCTTCTTCTTCTCCTTCTTCTGCTTCTTCTGCTTCCCCTCCTTCTCTTTCTGCTTCTCCTTCTGCTTCTGCTTCTTGTCCTTCTCCTGATTCTTCTACTTCTGCTTCTCCTGTTTCTGTATCTCCTGCTTCTCCTTCTGCTGCTCTTTCTGCTTCTCCTGCTGGTTTTCCGTCTCCTGCTCCTTCTTCTGCTTCTCTTTCTGCTTCTCCTTCTGTTTCTCCTTCTCCTTCTCGTTCTTCTGCGTTTCCTTGTGCTCTCCTTCTGCTTCTGCATCTCCTTCTGCTTCTCCTT
>NW_012305267.1:0-2841 GCF_000151885.1 Dipodomys ordii
TGTTAATATAGACCTGTAGATTTGCATGATATCAGTGCCACCAATTTACCAATTTTAAAGTTTCCTCATAAACCTCTCTCTTAATTGCATATGCAATTCTCAAAGACGATGACAAGAGACATTATTTCATTTGGAGTTAATAAATGGTGACTTTCGAATTCTTAAAAAGTAAGAAAAGAAATTGGTTTGTGGAGAAAGTTATCATAACATCAGTAATGGCAGATCCTGTGTGAGTACTTACTGCTTCCGGTGTAATAGGCACTCTTCTTACTACTTAACATAAACAACCTCATTTCATAATTAAGACATTTATACTGATGGCACTGTTATTGTCCCTGTTCTTGCATAAGCATTGTCTGGAACTTGGAGAAGTAACTTACTCAATGTAAACATATTCAGGGATTAGGAGTGGTAGGCCTTGAATGTTTTCCTTATGCCAATGTTCGTAGCAGTTGGGTTTCAGAAGATTTGTGAATTTGGACGCTGAAGCATAGATACAAGCTGGAGACAAATATTTGAAAATCATCAGCATAAAAATGATGCTCTGACTGCATGCCATCAATGGCTGCCTTCTTCCTATCTCACTGTTGTGCCACTCCTATTGTGTGACCCGGGATCATCTTCCATGTAAGCTATTTGCATTTGAATCCATGTTCTAGAGTCTGCTTCTGAGGAGCCAGACCTCAGATAGAAACTGATGAAAAGGTAATAGAGGACAAGGAATAAAGGACACTAAATATTTTCTTAGGACTTAGTTAAGAAAGTAGGGAAATACAGAGGAAAATAATGTCACAAGAGAATTCAGGACTACTTTTTAAGAAGGGAAAGAATTAACAGAAAGGGAAACACTGAAGAGGTCCTGGAAAAGAATTTTCTCAAGAGTTTAGCAAACCAAAGGCAGCAGTAGAAAACAAAAATAGTACTAACATAGAGGGGGAAAATCCAAGAATCTAGGGAAGGACAATAGTGGCCAGAAAGGCATGAACAGGTCAGACAGTCTTAATTCATCTAAGGTTTGGCTGACTTGATCAAAGATCACTTGAATAAGATTAGACCTCCTATCTCTGATTTACCTTTTCAAATTCTCTACACTTAATTTGATCTACCACTGCTTTGATCTTGAGACTTCACCAATAACCTTTCTGTCTTCCTTTTCATTAAACTTAAGGAAATTATGAAATTACTCACTTGAAGAATCTTTAAAACTAGAAATATATTTTATACAAGAAACTGAGTCCCTGATCCTCAGCACTACATAAGGAAAAAGAAAAAAGCCGGAAATGTCTCTGTGGCTCAAGTCGTAGAGCGCTAGTGTTGAGCTGAAGAGCTGAGGGACAGTGCCCAGGCTCAGAGTTCAGGCCCCACGACTGGACCTCCCCCCCCCAAAAAAAGAACCTGAGTCCCTGAGGAGATCTCACTTTTCATGTTTGTGAAATCGTGGTAGGAAACCAAGAGATGGTCTTTTCTACATTTAGGAACAAGCAAAAGCAAAGAGATTATCTGTAAAAAGAAAATGTGTGGCTTGATATCAGAAACCCATTTTGAACTCATAACCATTGTGACATCACAATCACTTTGTGACATCACATTGTCATTGTGATATCACTAAACCATGTGGCATCAAAAACCTTTCCTGTACTCATAAATTTTGCAGCATGCATCTGTTTTGGCATCTTAGGCCCTTTATGAGCTAATATTCTGGTATTAGCCTCATAATATTTCAAATATGACATGTGATATCAAAAATCCACTGTGACATCTTGAACATTATGACATCACAGTGCCAGATATCATGACCATTGTGTTACATTATGAAAATACAAACCAGCTAGGACTTGAGAACATTTGAGACAACACATACCTTTGGAGACACCACAGTACCTTCATGAACACATATACTCATTGTGAATTAAAGAAAATTGAGACCCATCATGCCATTGTGACAGCACCAAACCTTTGTGTCATTACAATCCTATTATGACCAGTATGGCCTCACCAATTAATTGTGACATCAAATCGTTATTATGACATGCTATTTTGACATCACACTGCCATTGTGATATCACTGTTCAATTGTGTTTTTACATAGTTTGACTTCATAATATATATACAATGGAATTCTATACCTCCATCAAAAAGAATGACTCGGCCCCATTTGTTATGAAATGGAAAGGCTTGGAATAATTTATATTAAGGGAAGTAAGACAGGCCCAAATAAACAGAGGTACCATGGTTTCCCTTATTGCAATTACTAGTATTTGTCTAGAACAAGCAGAAAAGGTACATATGACCATATAAGATGTACATATGACCATATAAGATGATACTAGCGAAGTGAACCCCAAGATAAGGAGACAAATGGTTTTATCTTCCTTGCTGTTGTTTTTATTGTATTTATAGTGTGCTGATAGTTTCTTATGAATATTTTACCCCATGGAATATCTACTGTTGTCAATGTTTTTAGAACCCTGTGTCTTGTATATACATTTTTCTAGTTTGGGGAGGGAAAGGGAAATGACAAAATGCTTAAATGAGGATACAAGTTGACCCATTGTAACAATGATATGTATAAGACACTATGTAGAAAACGAACTTAGGGGAGATGGAAGAGTTGAGGAGGTGGGGAGGGAAGGGATTGTAGGAGAAAAACAAAGGGGGAGGTAACAATGTTCAATAAGAAATATATTCATTAACTTACTCATGTAATTATAATCCCTCTATAGAGTATTTTTACAATAACAATATATACAATAAAAGAAAATACTAAACAATAATTTATATAATTTCTAACTCTATTAAAATAATATAAAAAAACCATCAATGTGATCTCTCAGGGAAATG